>NW_004949099.1:25206847-25228718 GCF_000317375.1 Microtus ochrogaster | reverse complement strand
CATCGCCTTGGGCTCCTGGGAGCCACTCTAGGTTCAAGTCTCTTGGGAACTTTTTAAGAGGTTCAGCTTTGATAGAGGAAATACATCATGGGTTGGGTGGGGCAGGTTCTATGGGTTAATATGCCAGCACTACCTACTTTCTGATCTCCTCCTCCTCTTTTACCATCCTCCCTGTGTGGATTAAATGTGATTAGCCACCTTCCTTTTCCGTCACCATGCCACTCCTTCCTGCCTTGAGGGACTCTCCTGCTGGAAGCATAATTAAAAATAAACCCTTTAGAAGCTACCGTTGGCTGTGTCATTTTGTCACAGCAGAAAAAATGACAGTATAGTCACTATCACTTTCACCGTCACCACTGTGTTTTCTTCACCTTCATCATCATCATTACTATCATCTTCATTTTGCTCTCCCACCCCAATTCTGGCCTACACATGTGTCCTGCAGGTTTGTCCTATAGCATAAAGCCCTATAATAGGTCTAGAGGCTCTTCTTTCATGCTCTTTCTTTTAAGGTGTGTGTGTGTATGTGTGTGTGTGTGTGTGTTTGTGTGTGTGTGTAGAGTGTAGTATATAATCTTGGGTGTATTTGTTTGTACACATGTGTATATGTGCATGTGGACACCAGAGGTTGACTTTCTGTATTTTCTATCCCTCTCCATCTATTTTTGTTTTTGAGATAGGATCTCTTCCTGAACTAGAAACTCACCAAGTAACTTGACTTAATGGCCACTGAAATACAGGTTTTTTTTTCTATAGTCACCTCCCCAAGCACTGGGATTACAAGTATTTGACATTATGTTTAGCTTTGTTATATCCATTCTGGGCTCAGAATTTAGGTCCTCATGCTTGTCTGATTAGGTACAGTCCTTAATTTCCTTCAACACTGGCCAATATCCATGTCTTTCTGTCCCTCCAATGGATTGTTTATTCTCTAGCTTTACCCTAGCTCTGTCAGTTCCAGGGCCACTTCTGCAAGGAGGACAGTCTTCACTTCCTATTTGTGATAATTTCCTTATATGAGCATTCACTACTTATTATTTATCATGGGTGTCATCTGTATTTGCTTCCACTGCCTCATGATGGTTTTTTACTGGTTGAGTCTTTACCTTACAGAGAGATGCCTGACATAAGACAGATGGCCAATAAGCATGCATTAGATAAACCCCAATATGATGACTACTTATAATCAGAGGTAGCAGGAAGTCAGAGCTTACCTTGGCAGGACACTTTACCATACTCATTGCCTTCAGCAATAAGGACAATGAATGTTTGAGTGTTAAATGTTTCTTGTGCCTCTGATAGAGGAAGATAGAAATAAAGTAAATAGTCTGAATGTTTATATCTCTCTGTGAACAGAAGTTCCTAGGAGCTGCACCTTCTGCTCCACCTTCTATAAGGCTGAGTAGCTGATTAGAACTTCAGTGATTATGGATACTGTGGAATGTTGCCAATCCAGAGACAAATTATCTTTGGCCATTCTTAGTCCATTCAAGCGCCACCTATTCCCTTCTCCTGTACCTGGCATGACATTTTTGTGACAATTAAATTCTTTGTGGCATACAACCAGACATCTAACTCCTTATCCAAAGCCTCAAAATACTAATGGACAGCATCTGAGGCTTTTAGCAGAGATTGACCAGCTTTACTTTAGTCTGCCTTCCTAATGTTTCCACGAATATACCTGAAAAGTGGCTTCATTTATGAATATTTTTTAGTTCAGCAAACTGTACCAATCCGGAGCATGGCTTTCTGGGGAGGTCCTAAATTTAAATGGAGTTTGTTAGCAGCTTGCTGCTAACTGCTTAATGGTGACATAGATCTGCTGCATTTCTGGAGCTAAGGCTATAAACATGGTTAGCAGAGGCAAGTGAACATACCTTCATTATGTTATTTGGGTAGCACCAACAGGCAAGGCCATGGAGTTGGTCCTAGTCATGCCAGCTTAGCATTTAAAAAATGAAGGAGTTCCTGGTCAGAAAATGATTACAGATATGCAATCAAGATAGATTCAGACAAAGATATATCTCTAAATAAGACACAGTATGCTTTAGAATGTATGTAGGCTTGGCAGAGAGAGGGGGAAAAGTATAGAAAGTTATATAAAGAAGTAAATGGTTTTAAGTAATATGAAAGTACAGACAGATATAGATTAAAGGAGTAAAGATAATAAATATTAAAAAGTAATAGAGTAAAAGAAGCTATGTAAAGGTGGAAAATACACAGAGAATCTAGATTGTATATATTATTGTATTTTATTTAATATTTTTGACTGCAGAGAGACATTTGATTCTGAGGGCTGCTAAGCTAAACCAACCTATATAGATTAAAGGTATCTTGGCTTCAAAATTTGAGTCTAAGGATATGTTACTTTGGAAAAGATGAGAATCTATGGATTTCTTCCAGGCTAATATAGATAGGGCTCTATGAATCCTAAAAAGACTTTGCACAACAAACAGCAGGAAGCACTTTGGAAAAAATTATACCCCAATTCCCAAAATGATTGTTTATAAGTGTTGTTTTCATTTTAAAAGGTTTAGTTATAGATATTTAATGGTCACAGTAAATTTCTATTTAAAAAAAATAGGAAGGGGGATATGATATAGAAATGAATACATTGGTATGGATTTTGGTTTATTGATACAAATTTAAGGTCAGTTTTGTTATATGTATATTTCTACTTTTGTTTAAGGTATTAATGTTTATGCAGCTCATTTAAAAATGTAATGTATAAATAAGAAATACAGATTAATAGTCATTTCTAGATATACAGAGATATATTTCAGTTAGATAGATAAACTTCAACACTTCAAAACCTGCAGAAAATGGCATTTTAAAATGTTTTAAGAAATTAGACTTTTCCCAGCAGTGACACATAACTGCTCCTGGCAGCACCAGTTACTTCAAGAGGAAGATGGGCATTGAAGAGACTCCTTATGGAGTTTTCTTGCCATTTGGGCAAAAACTGCTCTTGCCTGAATTGCTTAATGGTATGCTGTATAAACTGGATATGCAGGACCCACAGAAAAGTGACTGCTGAACTTTCCAAAACATGGGATGTTGCTTCAGGGTTTCTGCTTCACGGAAGAAACTGCCTGACATTCTGTAGGACACAGAAGAAAGAGACTGACAAACTGCCAATATAAGCTAAACCGTCCTTTAAATTTTCTGCTTCATGGAAAAGTCTGCCAGATACTATGGGCCTGTAGGCTGAAGATAGATGCCCCAATAGTTACAAAAGAAGTTGGGGTGACTTTCCAGGCAGCTAGATGTCTCTGTCAGTGTTACAGTTTAGAGGTTGCTTACAATGTACTTATTGTTTACTTAGGTAACATTATATCCTTCTAGGGTCTTTGAGGAGTTGAAGACAGATAGTTATAGTTTTCCTTACTTACAATAAAAGATAAATTAGATATGAAGCTTTACACCCACAAAGAAATATTGTAGCTATAATTCTTACTTGATACCTGTTTTGTTATATGTAATTTTACTATGTTAAAGTTAAAAATATTTCTTTTCATTTAGATAGAAAAGGGGAGGTGATGTGGGATTCCCCTCTATATGCTGTGAATATGTTTTATTACCATTAGTTAATAAAAAAACCTTCTTTGTCCTATGGCAAGGCAGAATATACTCCAGCCAGGCCAGAAGAGATATAGAGAGAGAGTAGGCAGAATCAGAGAGATGCTATGTAATTGCTGAATGAGAAAGACACCAGAAAATCTTGCTGCTAGGCCACAGCTTTGTGGAAATACATAGATTAATAGAAATGGGTTAATTTAAAATATAGGAGCTATCTAGAAATATGCTTGAGCTGTTGGCAAAACAGTGTTGTAATTTACATAGTTTTTGTGTGATTATTTGGGTCTGTGTGGTTGGGAAACAAATGACCAGTTTCCATTTACAAGCTTTTGTCTTATAGGAATTTAGAAACTTTTGAAATTTCATTACTTAGTATGATCTTAAGAAGTTCACTAAACTCCTCCCCTTTTCAATATGTGACATTATTTGGTGCCTCTTAAGTGTCATGGATAGAAGTACAACCTGATAAGAAAAAAAAAAAACATGTCCCACAGCGTGACACAAAGGATTTAAAATATCTTTTAGTATAAATGGGATCCAACTGGATTGATTCCTAATATAGGAGATAATGACATTTCTCTGCCTAGTAGTATTCCATTCTATACTATAACACTAGTGAAGCATAGCCACAGCCATCAAAAAGTCAAGAGTCTGTTTTAGTCCACAGACTACATGGGTCATGAACTAAGCAAAACTGTACATTAGTGGATATATGAGTATATCAATGCCTGTGACTCTGCTCATGATGGTGAGGCTGTCTATAGTCCCTCTTAATGGGAGGGGGAGGACCACCTGACCCTTACCTGAGGTTTCAGTTCATCTCTGTCTCTGTCTCCTTCTCTGTCCTGCTACATATGATTCCGTTCTTGTTGCATATGGTCTAGAGAAGTGGTTCTCAACCTTCCCAATGCTGCAACCCTTTAATAAAGTTTTCTTATGTTGAAGTGATCTCCAACTATAAATTATTTTAATTGCTACTTTATATTTGTAATTTTGCTAATGTTATGACTCATATATTTAATATGCAGAATATCTAATATGAGACCCCTGTGAAAGAATCACTTGACCCCTGAAGGGGTTATGACCTGCAAGCTGAGAACCACTGGTCTAGAGGGTGCTAGAGAATATAGAGGTAGAAAATTGACGCCAACATTGTGACATTTCAATGGTTCAGGTTTTTGTGGGTCATCACCCATTCTGTGGATGAGGTCTGTTTGTGGTATAAGCTACTTTTGAATCATTCGTGCTCCTGTAAGTCAATCTTAGCAAACTCATGAGTTCAAGCTGGACTTGTATGGAACCCTTTCTGTATTCTGTGAGTGTTTTTTTTTCTCTCTGCTACCAGTGGATCAGATGTTTCCAGGGTTTTGGAATTTTATTCAAATGATTAAAATAAACAGTCACACAGATTTACAAAGTATCAAGGTAAGTTTATTTAAAACAAAATGAAATTAGAGGTCAAAAAGAGCCAAGAGTTGCAGCAGGTCACCTGAGTGACAATACTCAATGGTCCTAATTATCATTTGGGGCTTATTTTTATGGGGTTCAAGGGAAGTGGTAATTTGTTTGCTAAGGGACATAAGGTGGATGCTTTTGTTTTAATTGGTAGAATTGTATCATGCACACTTTTGCTCACTATACAAGTCTTCTCCTGTGATGCATTTGCATGCTCAGTTATACATCGACATGTTAAGCAAGGAAGTGTTCCTAAAACTTTTCTTAGAGAGACAAAGTTCGCTTTATGGTACGTGCTTCTAAAACCAGTCTTTGCCAGATTTCCCACACTAACCTTAAAATCTAGACATAACTGGAGTATAACTAACGAAAATCTGTGTCTGATGTTTGTTAGTGTGGAGGAACTACTTACAAGTTTTAAAGAATGTAAGTATGAAGCCTGGTATTTGTGGGTGTCCCTGGTTGCAAATAGGATGTTGCATGTGTCATTTGGAGAGGGGTGCGTATACACCCCAAACTTGTAAAAAAAATTTAGTTCTTCTTTATGCTTTCCTGCCTCAATTCAACCCTGGGTGAATAAATGTTTCTTTACATATTTTTTTTTTCCACTAAAAACTTCACAACACCAAAGCACAAGGATTGTAAATTCAATGCTTTGGTTATATAGTGAAAGTCTGTCTGTCTGTCTGTCTGTCTGTCTGTCTGTCTGTCTCTCTCCTCTCTCTCTCTCTGTGTGTGTGTGAGAGAGAGGGGGAGACAGAGACACAGAGACAGAAAGACAGTCAGAGACAGAGACAGTAATAGAGAGAGAACAGGGCATAAGCCTACCCCTGGAAAAATAATTTGCTGTTATATTCTAATATTATATAAACACTGCTCTTAGGAAGAGTAGGTATCATTCTTGACCCAGACAATAGAACTTCTTGTGTAGGTGAACTATGTGCAAAGCTGGTCTATCTCTGTGGGAAGATTTATTTTGTGCCCTCATGTCCCCAGTCATCACAATGCATGCTCCTCAGCACCCTGATATTTGGCCATTATTATCAACTGTCTCCTATCCATGGAGACAGAGACTCAGCCACTGCTCTCGGCAAGCTTACAACTGAGCAAAACAGTGTTAAATGCTTAAAATACATAAAAATACAAATTGCAATTGGAAAAACAAAACCCAATGAATTGATGTGCATAATTAGATGCTATAGTTTGAATCCTGAAAAACTTCTAAAAGCCCCTTTGTTAAAGGTTTGTTCCCAGAGTGGTGCTTTTGAGAGATGGCAGAATGATTAGGTTGTGGGACCTTCTGGAAAGGGAGGTGCGCCTCCTTAAGACATCAAGAACATGACTTGAGAGCTGAAGGACCTTTGTGCCTCCCTCTTTCTCTTTTGCTCCCTAACCCATGATAAAAAAAAATGACTTTATTCTTCCATTTGACCTCTGACATAGCACCCACATCAAAATTTTAGTGTATCTACTTAGTCAGAAACCAAAACATCTAAAATCATAAGATGAAAGTAAGCCTTTTTACTTTAAGTTAATTTTCCCCAGTATTTTAATATAGTTTTGGAAACTGGTTAATATAATACTGTGCCCATGACTGAGAACTAGAGTGAAGACTCCATGACTCCATGGAGGTGACGACAGAGCAGCTGTGAGAAGTCAGATGTGCTACCCAATGCCGTCTATCAGCCGTCCTCAGTGTGTGTCCTGCTGGTTTCATCTCAAGAGTACCCTTACTCTGGAGTCTCCAATATGGTTCTCACTCATAAGAGAGACATAGAGGAATCAAACATCTAAGTCAGTTGGACAGGAAGCACTCTGCCTAGCTCCATTCGTCATGTGTCCTTCCTATTTCACTGTGCACTTCAGCCTGACCTTTTGTTTTCCATGTCCAGGTAGCTTATAAATCCTTCCCCTCCCTTTTGGTTTTCAGGCCTCCTACGTTGATGCCCGGCCAAGATTTCGATTAAAGAAGAAGCATGTTTTTCTTTCGACCTCAAATTTTGCAAATAGCTGTTATTGCTCTTCCCTTTTGTGAAGCGAAGTGCTCAACTAACTGTTCTCTAATGGCTCCTTTCAATCCTAGCAAGCAATTTCCCTCCTAGTCAAAAATTAAAAAGTTATTATGGCTTCTTGGAGTTGAGATCTGAGTTTGAAAGTAGGCATCTTAACTTGGCAAATATTTTCACTCCCCAGCACTTGTTCTCAAGGCAGAAGGGTAAAATTAAAGAGCAAAATCATTACTCATGACAGTGAAGCAGTGAACAGCAAGACAAGGCTCTGCTCTCTTTCTCTAGTGTGTGCAGCAACCCTAGCTTATACTATCCTACCTTCCTTCTTCAGAGACACCTCTTTAAAAGCTAGAAGCACTGCTAAATGTCAGTAAAATTATTTTCAATTGAAGTGTTTAACATAAAACCAGTAGGTGAGATGACTAGCATTGATTGGCTACTGTCTCAGTTCATTTGACTCCTATTACCAAATGCCATCACGGGGTAGCCGGCTAATCATAGTAATAGATCTCTCAGGAGGAGGAACACCAGGAATCCCAAGGTTGAGATGCTGGGAGTATGTGGTGCAGGCTTGGTTCCTGAGTTGCCATGATACCTTCTGGGTGCACCGTCACATGTTGATGAAGAGGAAGCACTTCTCTGAGGCCTCCTATAAAGTCTCCTCAGCCCATTTCCTCACCATTGATGCCCACCTTCCTAATGTCAGCACACTGGTAAAAACGCGACCTTGGGGATATTGCTGCAAAAATACGATTTTCACCTCAAAGGGAGAAAGAGTTAATTTGTTAGCTAAGCCCAGGTGGCCATGTACCAAGAATGGAGATTTTCACCACTTCAGGAAGCCGCTATTTCTTAAAGAAGCCACACAGCTTTTGCTGCTAATGCAGAGTCAGGAAGCCTTATCTTATCTTTTATTTATTTGTTTGTTTGTTTATTTATTTATTTATTTATTTATTTATTTTTATTGAGCTCTACAGTTTTCTGTGTTCCCTCCCTGCCTGGAAGCCTTATCTTAAAGGAGTTACACCTCTGTTCACTGCCAGCAAACATGCCTATCTGAAAAAAAAAAAAAAATGCAACTACCAAGAAGCTGGCTCTGGCTTCCGTTTATGTGGGTCAAGACATTGTCTTTTATTTGTAAGGTTTTTTGTAGGTATTGTTGACAGAGGTTTCTGTCCTATCAGGTCCTGTAGTCATTAAGGCCCAAAGAAATATACAGAGGTCTACATTAATTATAAATTGATTGGCCTATTAGCTCAGGCTTCTTATTAACTCTTATAACTTATATTTGCAAATAATTCTTGTCTGTGTTAGCTACGTGTCTTGGTACCTTTTTGGGCGAGGCAGTCACATCTTGCTTCCTCTGTGTCTTGATGATGACTACAGACTGAAATGTCCCTCTTCCCAGAATTCTTGTTGCCCACCTCTACTTCCTGCCTGCTACTGGCCAATAAGTGTTTATTGAAAATTCCAGTGACAGGGTACAGACCACTGTCCCACAGCAAAGTATTATGTGGATCCATGTTCCAGACAGTGGGTGCCATTTTGTAAATGGAGACTGCTCATTTGTTTCCGGCCACGCGGATCCAAATATAATCACACAGAAACTTTGTTAATTACAACTCTGTTTGGCCAACTGCTCAAGCATATTCCTAGTTAGCTCATATATCTTAAATTAACCAATTTTTATTAATCTATGCATCACCACGAGACCATGACCTACCACTAAGACTTTCCAGTGTCATTCTACTTTGCCTGCTACATGGTGTCTCTCTGACCTGCCTATTCTCTCTCTATATCTCTTCTAGCCTGACTATATTCTCCCCTGCCATAGGCCAAAAAGTTTATTTATTAACCAATGATAATAAACATAATCACAGCATACAGAAGGAAATCCCACATCAACAGCTAGAACATGAAAACATGATGCTCCCTTGAGAAGTCATACCCATGCTCTCAGTATGTCTATTCTCTTCCTAAACTCTCTCTTTCTATTAATACCCCATGCTTAAAACTATGCTAAATTCTACTTAATAAACCCCAACTTGGCTTCAAAAAGAAAAAAAAATAGTAATTAATTGTTCCAGTGGAGACACTGAACCACCTAGCTAAGGGATCACCCCTTAACTCAGGAAGGTAGATGCACCTTAAGCCATGCTAAAGAGATAAAAAGAACAATTATCTTATTAATACAGTTTTCCTTCCCAGAACTCCTGTATTTTAGAGCAGTAGCATGCATGAAGCTCTGTAGTCTGCCTAATTTTCTGAATTTATGAGAAAAGCATAACTCCCCCCTTTTCCTTTTTATTTCTTTCCTAAGGCACTCTTTACTTTCTTTAATGTTCTCCTTTCAATCATGTGACTGCTCACCTGTCACGTGGTTGATCTTCATGCCTAACTCAAAAGCAAAGCATTCCCTCACTCTCTTTTCTATCTCCCTCCTCCAGGCAGCTGCCAAGATTTTTAGCTTGCTTGCTTTTGGTTCTCTTTCAAGCTCAAACGTAATTGCATAATTGTCCATATTTCCTTTCAAGTCTGTTCTTAAATTCTTTTATTAATGTGACTTAGAATCCCAAGTGGGGAACCTCAATTTCCCCAATAATATGTGGTACTCTGCCAGGATTTACCCAAATTTCTAGTAACAACAGGAAGAGGTGGCTCTACTACAATGTTCAGCCTCCCAAGTGTTTGAAAGACAAGCATGCTCTCTACAGCCAGTTAGATTTGGCAATGTGCTAACTTGCATATTATCATTGTGACTTTGGACAGGGATGGAGGTAGGTTCTTCTAATTAGTCACACTGAGACCTGAGAACCAGGCATCTCCCTGGAAATCTGTCCTTCCCCAGTTGAGTTCCTGAAGCTATCCTGAGAACTTCATCTACTTTCTCAGAAGTTGCATGGACCGAGAATCTAGTATTTGCCAAGCACCATGTTAACAATGTGGCTAAAGAGTTGAGTGTAAAGTAAGGTTCCAGAAGACTTTGCACAAAACATTCTAAAATAAAAGAGGTGGCCAAAGAGGGATCAAAAATCTTCAGGTTAATCTACAAAAACCAGTCACTGTGATGGATGCAGAGATACTCTTAGAGTATCCAAAAGTGACCTACACCTCATTAACATATGAACATATCTCTGGATAAAGATTTATATATTAATGAGTCATGCATACTTGAAATTGTTTATAGACCTTACCTGTGGAGCTACTGGTAATTGGAAACGACTAGGGGAGGGAGAGTCATTTTTCTGAAGGGGTGTTATCCTTGGTAGATTGCCCATGCTTCAGTTAATGACCCCACATCCATGTGCTTATTGCTAGTACCATAGATTCAGTGAATTTTTGTTTTAAATAAAATACAAGATGATATGAAGTTGAGAAGAGGATGTGCTGGGAATTCAAGAGGAGTTGGATGATAAAATGGGGGAAGAAAATAATAAAAATGTCTTCTATTCACCTATGAAATTACTGAAAAATAATAATGAAAATTATTATTATTATTACTATAAAAGAGCTGTGTCAGGACAATAGAGGTGGAAAAAGAGAAATCAAGATTTATCTAAGATAGGATCCATTTGCTAGAACAATTTAAAACCTCTTCGCACCTTAACTTCATTTAACAATCAGAGTATGCCAGAAAAATATGAACCATCTTCCCGAGTAGGCAGTGGCTATGTAATGATCTATGAAAGATCAGAACTCGGCTGGCATAGAGCTTTTGATTTTTCTACCTGTCCTGACTCACCAGTTCACTTGTGTTATTGGGAATGTCTTTGGATGCTTTAATGAACTGCTGCTATTTCTATCACAATTCAAGTATCCTTGGTTCAGTTCTTTGTTCTGTGACATGAGAACTGAAATCGCAGCAGGTGTTCCTCTGACTCTGATCCATTCCTTGTATAGAACTATATTTAACAGATAGAGCATGCCAGGAGAAATCCATGATATGTAATTGGGTCCAAACTGCATCAGTAAAGGTAAAGGGCTCCCTGCCAAGCCCAGTGACCTGACTTTGAACCTTGTGACCCACGTGGTGGAAAGACTCTCAAAAGTTGTCCTCTGACTTTCACATGAGTCCCCCATACACAATATAAGTAAATATATAAATAGATATATTTTCTCTTTTTCAAGTAAAGGTTATAAAGGCAACGCATGGCTCCATTTCTTTTTCAGAAGGCCATTTTAACTGTTATGTGTTGTCCTTGCTCTGGCTCAGGTCCCCATTGTTAGTCTGTGCTCTCTTATAGGGAAATCTCCACTTCCAAAGTATTTGTGTGCCTCCACCCACAGATCTGCTGCCACACTTCTTTCATTTCCTTAACATGCTATCTCTATCCCTATACCACGTAAGGAGCTATGGTTCACTTCTTTGTCAGGGACAGAGGAACCTAGAATGTCTCAGAATACACCAAGCCCAGAAGCTAACTGATATAGAGATCATTCAGGTTTATACCCTTATTAAATCCCACGCAGGTAACAAGACAACAGTCTTCAGACAACCTGAGAAATCTAGCTCTCAGTAAATGTAAAATCACAATGCTTCAGATATAGTCATTGTCACATGTACCGTACATAGTATTACATTTAACTGTCACAACAGATATTTGTGCATGCATATGGGTCTGTATGTGCTCACCTGTTTGTGTATCTGTATGCTGTTTATACATGTGCATGTAGTTACATTAAATTGTGAATGTGTGTGCAGATGCCAGAGGATTATATCTGGTGTCCTGCTATGTCCCTCTTCACCTTACTTCCTTGAGACAGAGTCTCTCACTGAACATGAAGATGGAATGGCAACTAGCAAGCCTCAGTTATCTTCATGTCCTCTTCTTGAAAAGGTGGTCTGCAATATTGTGTTTAATATACAAATATTTTAATAATGTGTGTTCCTTGCCTGTTTTTACCACAAATCATATTACCTTAGATATCTGAACACTTAGCATTTAAAGACCCCAACAGAAAATAGTGTTTTCAGGTGACAGAGGGCATATGCAGTTTTTACTTGAGACAATATGCAAAAGACTGGCATAGACAATTCCTTGAAAAAATAAGCAAATGGGTTGAGAAGATAGCTCAGTGGTTAAAGTGATTGCCACACAAACATGAAAACCAGAAGAAACTGAATTCACCGAAACCCAAGGAAATGTTGTGTAGGATGGCAGCCTACCTGTAATTCCAACCTCAGAATGTAGAGATAAAGGATCCTAAGAGCAGGGAACCCAGACTGCTCTTTGGACTGGAGAGGGAGTGGGAGAGTAGTGGGGGGAGGGGGAAAGGAATGGGAGGAGGGGGAGGGAAATGGGAGGCTGGGAGAAGGTGGAAATTTTTTTTTCAATAAAAAAAAGGATCCTAAGAGCAAGCTGGCTAGTGAGCCTAGCTGTATCAGTTACCTCTGTGTCTGACTGAGAAACTGCCTCTGTGAATGCTGTAGCAGAGCAATTGAGGACTATTCCTGACTCGACCTCTGCTCTCTATACAGACTCTGTACCCATGTGTGTGTACATGCATACATGCATATCTATTTGCAAGTAATCACCTTAAATATGCACACAGTTCTATGTCACACATACATGTAAAATAAAGAAAACAAACAAAACCACTACCAACAAAAAAGACAGAAAAGAATTGAAATGGGGACAACCCACAGACATGGCTGATACCACTCCAAATGCAAGAAATGTTCATTCGAATCCAAGAGACAGCACCTTCACCTGTCATGTCCATAAAATCAAAAGGCATGACAAGATTGTTGGAATATAATGGGGCAAATTTTTCTTACCTTGTTATGTTATTAAAAGTCATTCAAGTCTACACTGTGCAGCAGTAAAAAGTTGGATGGATCCTAGATGTCTAACAGCTAAGTGATTCCCTATACAAACTGACACCAGTCATAAAGTTGAACACATTTTTACTAAACTGTGTGCTTATGGCAAAAAATAAGCAAAATCTCCCACCAAGACAGGGATAAAATGTAATTTAAAGAACAGGGGTTGAATTCAATTATACTTTAAAATATATACTTAAGTTTATTTTTTATTTATGTTCATATGTGTGTGGATATGTCCATGTGAGTTCTCACAGAGAGACCAGAAGCACTGAATTACTCTGGTGCTGAGTTACAGGTGGCTGCAGGCTGCCTGATGCAAGTTTTGAGAACCAAATTCAGGTCTTTTGAAAGAACACTGCACACTCTTAAACCCTGACACATATCTCCAGTCCTCAGTTACATTTTTTTTTTCATAAAAGAAGAACTCTCTTTTATAAAGGATGGCATGAAAATATTATAGCTGTGCTTACTTGGATGTATAAACAGTAACTACTAGAGTATTTTTAAATTTAATTTTGTTTATCATTATTGTATGTATAATATATGTGGGTGGAAGGCAGGGCATGTTTACTCAAGGCAGAAAATAAATGTATGGAGTTTGTGGGTTGCGGGGATTGAAGCCAGGTCACCATGCCTTTGTAGCAAGCACCCACTAAGCTATCTCCCCAAAAGTGTATTCTTAAAGTACAATAAATATGTACTAGCACTATACCAATTATTTCATAATTGCCTATTCTTTTTTATTATTCAGAATACCGTTACACCTTCTAGCTACAAATGAAATTTAAAGACACAAAAGCTCAAGATTCATGATCAATAATTATTTTTCCTCCAAAAAAAATCAGTTTTGGGGACTGAGAGATCCATTGTCTTGTATATTACTAGGCAATTGCAAAATCTTCTGACATCTTTGTCACTGGTGAAAACAGAATTGATTTTGCCATTAGAAAGTAGAGCGTGGGTTCTGGTTAGATTTCCTGTCTCAGCATTTGACCTACTTTGAATAACATATTGAAGGACACTTTCCTTTCCACTTGGTTTCCAAAGAACTTGTGGGAAAATCTTCCAGTTTGTCGTCTGTCAATGTCTTTCCTCACAATAGTCAGGGTACCACAGACTAATTCTTCCATCTACAGTAATCCTAAATAACTTACCTGGGGGAACTGGTTCATCATAGACACCATGCTGCACCCAGCCCTATGAAGATGCAGACACAGTGACCTGGGCTTTCCTTTTTCACTTTGTGTAATGTTCACAGCAACCTTACAAAGCTTCAAACACTGGTTCCCATCACACAAGAGCACGGTGAGGCTCAGGGTTCCAGAAAGAGGGCACTGAGGAGAGCAGCAATCTGAACCTTGTTCTGAGCTTTCAAATTTTACTGCTATCAAAAGATTTCCGGGGGTTATTTCTATAGCACCAAGAAATACAGGGCAATTCCAATGGCCAAATGGCAAGAAGAAACAAGATGCTCTCATCTATACAGTGACAATGGCTCCTGCTTCCTGTTCTCCCTAGAGAACACAGCTTTCTTCCATACAGAGAACGATTCTGGTCAGAGCTATTTCAAAAAATTACCCAGAAGTATTTAACTCACTGGGGGAATGTACCATGCTGGCTTTCACTATGTTGAGTCCAAGGTTTTGTCAGCCTCCGACCCATCCCTTATATCTACTCTGCCTTTTCTACACTTACTTCCAGAATCCAAACCATCTTCTTTTCTACGCTAGCCCTGCAGAAAATAGTCTGCAATTAGCCAAACAGTTTCTTTACTATCAAATCAATGTTAGCTTTAAGACCTGAAATGTCTCCTCCTGTTTCCCGACTCGGTGGCCAGTATATGTTAAAGCCACTGTCATGCTGATTTAACTACTCTAATTTTGTGTTGTGCTTTTGTTATAGTAGAGAAGAGAATCTACATCCAGTTAGAAGCATACTGTTGTTTCTTTCCTCTCTCTTTTTTAAAATTTTTTATTTATTTTACATATCAACCACAGTTTCCCATCCTCTCTTCCCATTCCCCTCCCCCACATGTTTCCTAGCTCCCCATCCACTCCTTAGAAAGGGTAAGTCCTCCCATTGGGAGTCAACAAAGTCTGGCTTATCAAGTTGAGACAGTCTTTTCTCTTTCCTTTCTTCAGAGTTAATGGTGCTAGATAGGTCAACAACCTGTCCAAGAGATCACCTTAACCTTCAGCAATGATACAAGAAAAAAAAAATGGAATAATTATCTCTTTAATGGGATGATTTACTTTTTCTTCTCAAAATTTCCACCCCTAGCAAAGTTCCTACAAGCTTACAAGAAATTTTATTTGGTCTGTCTATTTTTCTGTGTCCTCATTCAAAACAGCATAATTCTCTCTTTTTCTTCTCTTCTATCTCTTCATTTTGGATGCTGCCCAGAGCCTAGCTTTCTCTGGTACTTTGGTCATCCCTACACTTTCTTTAAGATTTGCCTCCCCACTAAGTGCCTGGCTTAACTCAAAAGACAAAGTTGTTTATCTTCTCATCAATTGTCATCCCCTAAGAAGCTGCCAAGGTTTACAACTTGCCTGGCCTGTGTTTTCCTTTTAATCTCCAATGAAATTGTCCTGGAGCTTCTCTTGGAGTCTATTCTGAAATTCTTTTTATTAATGATAAATAATAAGTAAGAATCCCAAGAAGGGACACTAGTTGTCTTGGGAACATGTAATAACTCTGGTTGGAGTTCCAAAATTTCCAGTACCATTTAACGTAAATGCCTCCCTCCTTGCTCTTTCAAGATGTTTAGAGGAACATATAGGTGGCTTACCTTCACTATTTGGGACCTAAAACAGCTGATACCACAGAGCCTATAATAAAGTATTCATTACTAGAAGATGGGGAGAGAGCAGAAGAGAGATGGGTGGGGAAATGGCTGATTCCTGAATATTATGTCTCAGTTGGACAGCAGCCAATAGTTCTTGAATGTTCTGCACATGAGGTGATTAGATTAGGAAAATGTACTATAGGTTTTAAAGTGGAAGGAGCGTTTAATTAGTTCATATTGGTTGTACCAAATAGCAGCATTCACTGTGGCACACTCCCATCTGCTCCCCTGATGCCCTCATTTCTCTGTGTATTTCTCTGTTTTGTAACCGTCACTCTTTGAAGGAAGGGTCTTGAATGTTTTCACGAAAATGAAGAATTAGGCGAGGCCATAGCTTGAATGAAAAATGTCCCCAATAGGCTAGGGTATTTGAGCACATGGTCTCTAGTCGGTGGTGCTGTTTTGGGGGTTATGGGACTTTTAGAAGAAGAAGTCTTGAATTTGTACATCTGTGGAATTTGAGAGTTCATAACCTCACTCTCTTTAAATTTAATCTACTTCTGGTATGTACATGCAGAATGTGATCTCTCAGCTTGCAAATCCAGCTTACTATTGCATGCCTCCTCTGCCACTATGGACTCTTCCCCTCTGGGACTGTCAGCCAAAACAAATACCTCAATTTATAAGCTGTCTTTCATCATGGTATTTTTAAATCACAGCAACAGTAAAGTTACCAGTACATACGCACGAAAAAGCTTACCCTTTTTTTGTTTTTGTTTTATATTTTCATGATTTTGTTTGTTGCCTTTGTTTTCTGATCATTAGACTATGGTTCACAGTCTTGTGCATGCTATGTAGGCAATTTACTATTGAGCTATATTACCCTCCCCACTTATCCTAATTGGAATATATTTGTGTGTGTGTGTGTGTGTGTGTGTACATACATATATATTACTGAGACATCACATGGTATTCTACAAATGCATACTATATCATTGGTTTAGAATATAAAAATGAAAAAGACAAAGGAAAAGCATGACCTACAATAGTGTATTGTTGGAGGAAAATTATGGTATTTTTTATTTTTCTACCGGCCTGGTTGCTTTTATTTGAATTCAAGGGTATCAAATGAATAGGGGAATAATATCCTAGGCTAGTGTTTCATCTTTGAAACAACTTTTTTACATACTGGAGCCAGATCATTTGGGTTCTTTGAAAAACATGGTTACTTGGTACCCATGTATATTTCTGATTTTGATGAGAGGATGCAGAACTTGGGTACCTAGACTTCCTGGAAGTGGCCATGATCATTCTCAAGTACAGAGAAATTTACCAAATAGTTTCATAGTCATCGAATTCACCTCAGTCCAGGTGTGTTTGCAGAGGCTCTACTACCTTCATTAGGGACTCCTAAGAAAGCCTATGCAGACAAGTCCACTCATTAACACTTCATTTAAGTGAAATTTCATTATGACCGCCTTTCTTTACTGAGACATGATTTGTTATGAAAGGTCTAATTTATATTCTCAGAGAGGACCCCCCCCCTGCTTCAAATACCCCCCAACCCCCAGACTCCATTCCTGAGAAGAGTTGTATACTAAATAGAGTGTAACGCACATGGCGAAGGAGGATGTTTTTCAATGGCTTATTAAGTTACTCGAACACAGGCATTAACATGCAAATAATTAATGCGCCAATTACAAATTATTTGGTTTTGTTCATTAAAGCAGAACTACAATTTATTAAAGCAGGAACCAAAACAAATGTTCTTGTTGTATCAAGGATACATAGTCCTCAAAGGAAAATTACCCCACAAAAGCTCAGCCTGCCTGCAAGAAAAGAAAAATAACTGCATTCTCCTCCTCAGTATCTGTTCAGTAGAAAAAGATTACTAATTCAAGGTCAGGGATAATCCACAAATTCAGAAATCCTTGAGAAACATTTACATCTGCACATAAGTCCTTGGTTTCAGGAAGGCTTTGTATTTCACTTGCTTCCCTGTCCTCAGGGAACACAGCAGCCTTGAAAGGGTATCATTTCCCTTCCTATCTAGGCTCTTTTGTTCATGGATATCTGAGAAGAATGGATTTGAAGGTCTGAATTGTCCAGCAGAAAGTGCTCTCTTTAGGATCATTGGTCTGGGACAGTTTTCTGAGGCCAGGACTATTGCTCTGCTTCTCACTTCCTTCTATTGTAACTACCCCTATGTCATGGTCAAGTCTTCTATTGTCAAAATCCTAAACTGTGGTTTGAGGTATGGACTCTCATGAAGCAAAACCAGCCAAGTGCTGGGTCAAGAATATAGGCAAGAGGGTCCAAGAGAGGTAGGATGCTTCCATTCTTTCTGCTTATCTATGTGTTGAGAAAACTTTATGATAAAATGAGAAAGGCTAGGAGAAATCTCTGATATTATTTGGGAATGTTTCTGAATTAAAATTCAGTTTACATATGAGTTAACTGTGATGGGCAATTTTCATATGTTTTCCATGAAAAGAACTAATTAACAGTAATAATTAATTTGCCTAGCATTCAACTAAGTGATGAACAAAACAGGCATTCAGGTGACACTTTTTCTGGCAAGCATGAGGACGATGGAAGCAGGAGAAAGCCTGGCATTTTGGGTATCATTTTACATACCTCTACCTTGCATCAACTTTGCCTTCTGTAAACAGGTATGTTTATAACTCAAACAATGTGTGTCTTACTAATCTTATTCCTCTTCAAGGCTTAAGACAAAGAAATAGTTATTATCCTATGCCTCTAGTTAATTTGTATTGCAGAATCTCACAAGAGAGGCTTCCCCTGGGACCTAGATGAGGGCAATTACTTGTGATGGTGAGGATGCACCATGCAAAAGGAATGATTATGACCATATTTTCTGTTTTCTTTGTTTTTTCTTTCACTTTTTTGAGAGAGGGTTTCTCTGTGTTACAGTCCTAGCTGTCCTGAAACTACCTCCTGTAGACCAGGTTGGCCTCAAACTCACAGAGATCTGCCTGCCTCTGCCTCCCAAATGCTGGGATTAAGGGCATATGCCACCACTGCCCAGCTGAAATAACCATGATTTATGAACCAGATAAATTCCTGAATTTACTGAGAGGACTGAAAACTTCTTTGGACCACCTGCAGAACCAGAGCTGAGACCATGATAGACAGGACCACATATTTATCAGGACTCCGTGGTTATGTACATTCCCTGCTGCCCTGCCCAATCTTTCTTTCCTTTTAAAACATAAACTTCAGATTGCACTTGGCTGATAGTTGACCTAGTAGCTAACATTCATGTATAAGCAAATATATACCATATTTGTCTTTCTGGGTCTAGGATACCTCACTCAGGATAAATTTTCTAATTCTGTCCTGTTAAGTCTATAACAACCAAGCTACAATCCCTACAGCCACAGAAGTTAGGTATAGATTAAGGGACTCAGGGGATAGATAGATCTCCTTGGAACAGGGAAATAGGACAGAATAGTTATAGATAGATGATAAGAGGACTAGAAGGAAGGGTCAAGCAGAAAGGAGGAGTGAAAAGAAGGACAAGGTAGGGAATACAGGGATATATAGCTAAAATTAAGGGCCATTTGAGGGGTAGTGTGGAAATCTGACATAGTAGAAACTTCCTAAAATATATAGAAATATGAAGGTGATCTAAATGAAATTGCAAATAACAGAGGAGACAGAGGCCAAGCTGCACACATCTTGTCACCAAATGGATCTTTCGGTACCAGGAATGTGTTATATCTAATTGAATTGCTGGATAAAGGGATGCCATGGGAATCTCTAAAAACCCAGGTTGTTGCCCAGGTTATAGTTTGTTCTCCACAAATTGATAGCAATACTTATTCCTGAAAACAACACTTTGTAACTTATCAAACACGGAGCAGTCAAACTGGTACCTACCCAGAGCCTTCATACCTATTGGCTGATGTTCTTGGTACAGGAAGGTGGTGTGCATGCTAACAAAGAAGAAACAAACACCAACCCAGCTACAAATCCTTTGATCTACAATGATGTCCTGCTTGCAAGATATGCTTATTCAGTAGTGACTTAAAACTTATAGAAATAACCAAACAAATATCTGATTTGACTTAAGGCCTACTCCTCGGTATGCAACATACACCTAATACCACTTGAACCAAGCACATTTTACTCGATAGCCCAGGGATCTAGGGTAAAACCAAGTACTACTCTTCTACTAAAGAAATTTGGAAATAAAATGATTCCTAAGGACATTCTCCTATACTCATAGATCAGTTCCTTGCTCAGCCATCATTGGAGAAGCTTCCTTTTGCAGTGGATAGGAACAAATTAGTGATTCCACAACTAGACAATATGAAGAGAGTGAGAGATCTTGGTACACTAAACCTAAATCAAGATATCTACATCAAATCCCTGCACTCAGGATTCAGGACACATACAGAATAAGAGGCCGAAAGAGCTTGAGAGTTAGAAGGGATGGAGGACACCAAGTAAGTCCTTTTAAACACAATGAGACTGGCACATATATAAACTCACAGAGACTGAGCAGCATGAACAGGGCCTGCATGAATCTGTACTATATAGAGTCTTAGAATAGAAAGATTAATGCTCCCATTACTAATGGAGAAGTTATCTCCAATTGATAACCACCGGCAAATTAAAATTCATTTTTCTCCAAATGAGTCTTATTGAGGAAACAACTCTTCTTAAGGGTAGGGCACATGCCCAGCAGAAAACGAACAGAATGACATATGTGGAGGTTCATCGTTTCATAATGTGATATCAGGGCTTTTTATTTTCTACTTTGCATGTATATTTTGGCTTCTGGTTTTGGGTTTTTATGGGATTCCTGGGTGTAAAAATGAGTGGGTCCAGAAGCAATCATAGTTAGAGAGAAATGGGATAAATTAAGTTAGAAAAGCTGGCTAGAAACAAGTCAAGCTAAGGCTGGACACTCATAAGTAAAAATAAGTCTCTGTGTATGTATTTGGGAGATGAGTGTTAGGCCCCAAAGAGAAAACAAAACAAAATCCTTAATTTTGTCACACAAAGGTGATGCTTGAATATCCACACAGGGCCCGAGAAAGCTTAGAGAAAAGACTGGGCTCTTTTAAGAGTTTCTGCATACAGTGAGCCCTTGAGCAGCTTTAGGTATGAACAAAAAAATGGGACTAAATAAAAAAAGCCTACCACAGTGCAGGGCACAGGCAACCCAAAGCTGAGCGCTGGGGGTTGAATGCAGTCTGGTCACTAACCTTGACTGGGTTCTTTATTTTCAGGCTTGGCTCTCAAGGAAAAGAGAATTAGGCAGAGCCAGTTGCCAAAGCCACTGTGAAAGTCATAGCTGTGCCACTTAGCAGTTTAAAGATTCATGTGGCCAGAAAAGGATAGAAATACATAGTAAAGACAGATCCAGATGGAACAAAAACTTGAAACAGGTTACAGTGTGTTTAAAAATGTACATAGGCTTAAGAAAGAATGTAGAGAGTTATAGAAAAAAGTTTAAAAATAATAGTCTTTAAAGAAAAAAGTAAAGTAATAAATATGAATAAGCTACATACAGAGGGGTAATACCCAGGGAGTCTCGATCTTGTCTGTTGCCACATTGACCTTGAATTTTTTAAATTGCTGATAAGCAAATGACAGCTGCTGTGAGAGATGGGACTGAAAAGAAGATGGCTGAAATAAACCAGCCTAGATATTTTGAGAATGTGTGAACTTTAAAATAGAAGTCAAAAAATGTATTGCTTTGGAGAAGAGATTATGCTTTTGTTTCCACAGGAAATAAGAGGCTGTGGATTTCTTCAGGAATTATATGGATCATGTTTGATAACAGGAGACCTGCTGAATCTTGATAGGTGATGTGTATATCAACAAAGGTTAAAACTGGTCTTCTCAGGACTTGGCCATTATCTCAAATTTCTCAGGGACCCTTAAAGATGATATTATTTACAGGCATCAGTTAGCAGTCTAGAGAGAACAATGCCCACATTCCCAAGAGGTGGTATGTAGGTGGATTTGGTAGTTTGATGGGTTATAGATGCTTCTTATCATTTAGGGGAATGTAGGCATATAGGATAAAAAGACAACTTTCAATCTCAGAAATTTTGCTTTGGATGTTGGTACGTTGATACAAATTTGGAGTTATTTTTGTTTTACTGAATGTATGTTTCTACCCTCTTTTTTTTCAGGGTGAGGTTGAATGTTTATTCAGGGGGTTATGGAGGAGGA
>NW_004949099.1:25198743-25206747 GCF_000317375.1 Microtus ochrogaster | reverse complement strand
GAGGAGAAAGAGACAGAGAAGCAGAGAAGTGGGGAGACAGGCAGAAGCAAAGCTGCCTCTCCGAGAGGAAGATGGAAAAGAGCTACCCTCCTTTTTTGAAGGAAAGAAAGATCTATAAAATAAAGAAAGGTAACAGAGGCCAAAAGTAGTTGAAGAGAAATTGTATAAATTAAGTTAGAAAAGTTAGCTAGAAAAAAGACAAGCTAAGGCTGGGTACTCATAAGTTTGTATCACAAATTCTAATTGGTTTTAATAATAAAAACCCAGAGTTATATATCAGGGTAAATGCTCGAAGATCAAAGAAATAAAGGAGCCAGCCACAAGAGAGACTTCTTGCCTCTACCAAATCCTCAGACTAAATGGGTCCAGATTCTGTCTACTCCTACCTTATATTACTCTCTCCACCCAGCCATATCACTTCCTGTTTCCATCTCCCTAGTGCTGAGATTAAAGGCCTGTGCCTCCCAAGTATTGGAATCAAAGGGAGATGATCCCAAATCATGGAGTCTAAGGCATGAGACCCCAAGTGTGTATCACCACTTCCTGGCCTCTGTGATTAACTAGTGGCTAGCTTCGCCCTCTGATCTTCAGGTAAGCTCCTTTTGTTAGAGCACAAACAAAATACCAGCACATAAGTAAGAATAAGCCTTCATGTATTTATTTGGAGTCTGAATGAGTTAAAAACAAACAAAACAACAACAAAAAACCCAAAATACGCTATATCCTTTTCTTTCTGTTTATTTATTTTGTTCTATTTCAATGTATTTGGTTTGCTTTATCTTATTTTATTTATTATTATCCCTTATATTCCTGTTTGTTTTCTAATGAAAGACAGATAGGAGGTAGATCCACACTGTGTGTGTGTGTGTGTGTGTGTGTGTGTGTGTGTGTGTGTGTGTGTGTAGGAGCTGGGGGAGTAGAGAGAGAGAAAACTATAATCATATTATATGAAAACCCATTTTTAATAAAAGAAAAAAATATAAAAACAAAACAAAAGAAACCTATAAACTTCATGTCAATTTAGACTTGATTTCAGTGGATTTCTTCACCTGGACCTCTTCCTAGTATAACCATTTTAAGGAAATCTTTTTTTATTATCTTCTACTTATTAAATTAAAATATAATCACATCATTTTCCTTTCCCTCTCCTCTCACTCCTCCCTCATATAGCCTTCACACATTCCCTTATCACCCACTCTCTCACAAATTCACAGTTTCTTTTACATCAATCACTGTTCATATCAGTATAAATGAATATAAATATAGATATAACTCACTAAACAGCAACTCTGAGAATAACAGTCCCCTGTCTAGATCCTTGATGCTCCTCAGGAATTTCAGATATCAGGCTTTGAACTTATTAGTCTGGCCTCATTTTATTGCACTGCATCACATACCCAGAAAAATACAAAAATTATAAATCATGGCCTGTGTATGATGAGAGGCACACTGTAGTGTGCTGTCCTGTCCTTTTAAGAGACAAGCCCCACTCATTCCCTCACCAGTCCACTGCAGAGGCAGGCAGATTTTCCATCTGTTTCCAGTCTGAGGTCTTTTCTTTCCAGCTCTCAGCTTCTGCCTTGCTCCCTTCTCACAACTTTTCTCCTTCCCCTCCTCCCCCTCCTCTCCCTCTGTCTCTTTCTCTGCTCTTCTCCCATCTTCCATTCACCCCTTTCCCTTCCATAACCCATTAAATAAATAGCCACTTTCTCTGCATGGCAAGTCTCTGTCTCTCACTCACCCTGTGGCTCCCTGCCTGGGACCCGGCTGCCTTCATGGCCCACCATGGTCTCATGCCTGCTGCACACTGCTGTCACTGGGGGACCTGCAGCATTTTATTTTTACCATAACACACACACCTACCTCACCAGCATCTAGATAAGATTCTGGAATTTTCTAGAACTTTCAAGTCTTCTGGTTCTCATTGCCAATGCCTATTCTCTTGCCCTGCTGTGTTTTAGCATCACAGATTCTGCTTACATGGCTTTGCTCTTAGACACAAACTCACAGGGTAGTGTGCTCTTTGTGCAAAATTAGAATATTTATATTCTCAAGACTTTCAGATAGAAAGTAGAATTAAGCCAGCTGCTACTCCAACAGGCAAGTCTGCTTTTCCCTCTGCCTAGCAAACGACACTTTAAGGAGACACAGAGTACATGTGAGCACAGGTATTACAGGTCACACACTTTGTACAGACCACTAAACTCGTGGAGCTGCTCCACTCAGGATGAGTCAAGGTCTGCATCTTCCTTTCTTGAATATTTTCATTAAATGAATACAGACAGAAGAGGTGGGAACACAACAGTAGGTATATTGGTATCAGTCTTCCATATGCCAACAGCCAAGTTACTGAGACAGAGCAATGACAATTAATACCCAAAACTGCTTTGATAAATTTATTCTTGTGGAATTATTTGGTACTGGTATTTTTAGGAAGCTTTCCACAAGTAGAAGGAAGTACCAATCACCCTCTTGCTGTAAATAGATGTAAGATTAGCCAGCTTTCCATGATTCTGCCATCTTTAACCATCTAACTCTCTAGGCCATCCATTAAGCATTATTATATATTTCTTATGTGCTGCATTCCAAGGATTCTATACTAAACAAGAATATTTATGGTTGTGAGCCTAGCCTTTAACGGCTGAGCCCTCCACCTTACTAGACCTGGATGGAGGTGGGTGGTCCTTGGACTTCCCACAGGGCAGGGAACCCTTATTGCTCTTTGGGCTGACAAGGGAGGAGGATTTGATTAGGGGATGGGGAGGGAAATGGGAGGCGGTTGCGGGGAAGAGAAGAAATCTGTAATAAATAAATAAATTAAAAAAAATAAATGACACAGCTAAATCAAAAAAAAAGAATATTTGCTGCTAGTCTATCAACTTTCTGTGAAACATATGCTTTCAACAGGGGTGCTATTACCCCCAAATGGACAAGAAGTGGTCTTAAAGGGGGGAAAATGTAGCTTATGCAATGCTTTATTTCCCTCCAAAGGACCACATTGTAAAAAAAAAATATATAAAAATATCTATAGTATTAAAATCATAGAGACATGGGGGAACAATTATGGGGAAACTGCCAAAAATTACTCCTTAAGGGACAAGCATAAGAAATAAAATGTTGAGAAAGAATGGTCTAATATAGAAGGACATTAAATTATGACCATTACAACATGAAAGAGAGGGGACTGTGAGACTAGATTGTCCGAGTGTCCTCAGCAGGCACAGGTACTGATGTTATCTGAGAGTCTTGTCATAAGGGATTGCCTGAGCACAGGAACCTTCAATGGGAGATGGGAAGTGACTGAATGGGTAAGACTCCATGGGATTTCATCCTGTAAGGGGGTGGGGTAGATCCGAGGGAACCAAAGGCATTTCTCCATGATTTAAGCTTCAGGGGAGGCATGCTGTTTGTAACTGGGGTTCTGTCCCTCACCAGGCACAGACTTACTCCTTCTGGCTGTAAATCCATCAGAGCTTCTGCTATTGATATGGTTGTGTGATTCCTACAGGTGGCTTTTTAATAGTGAAAAGCCTTGGTGCGATGGGGAATCTAGCTTTTCTCTGCAAGCAGTCTGTGCAGAGGCTTAGCTTTTACTGGGTCAGTATAAGCCTGGGGATGAATCCATGCCTTTCATTTAAAGCTAACTCAAGAGTGTCCCCAGACCTGCATTTGTCTCCTGTCCCTTGCGGCAAGTGCTCACCATGGCTACAGGATTTTAGCTGATTTACTGCTTTCTAAAGGTGCACCCATAGAATTCTACTGTCCTCTTAAGCTCTGCCGAATATTGCCTCAGAGTCCCTTGCTAGAATTTCCATTACTGAGTTCGAAGTGGGAATCTTTTCTAATTCTCAGACTGCTGTGTTCTTTCATCAAGGATCTGAGCTATTATCTGTGATGGACAGGATCCAAGGCCTGAAGCCTGGTGGCATGCTTGCTTCCAAAGCAATTAGATGAGTGTGTAGGGAATCCCAAAGTGTGTATGCACACACACATGCACACACACAGAGGGGAGAGAGAGGGAGGAGGGAGAGATGAGTCTTAAAATGTTGCTGTTTTTCAGGTGTGAGGGTCGGGGAGACAGGGTGAATCCTGTATGTGAACTTCCTGGCCAACACTAATTCAGACCTGTACCTTCTGTCAATTTCTAAATTGTCTCTCCCACTTGATGCCACTGTCCCAACCTGCACTCCCGCTATTCAATCTACTCATTTTTGACTAGTTGGTAAGCATTGTGATCAGCTTGGCTCGATACATAGAGTAACAGACTTTGGAGTCAATGGAGTCACTCTCCTTGCCAAATGTCACACAGGAAGTAGTAGAATTACTCAGTCACTTCCTATTACTTGCTCTGTTCTGAGCCTCTGGGTTTAACTGATCTTGTGGTCAAGATGTGTATGTCAAAGGAGAGCCACCATGCATCCTTTGGTTTACACATTCCCTTATTTATGCAATCTGATAAACACTTATGTGTATGGTGAGCACTGTGCTGCAACGGTGAAGCTGAGTGTCAGCACTTTGGTCCATTAGTGAATTTCCACACTGGGGTGTGATAAGGGAATTAGAATGTGGCTTCTCCACTAATTCCAGAATATTCCATCATCTCAAAGATAACATCATTTTTCACTAGCAGTCACTCTTCATATTGCTTTTATCTTCATCCAGACAACAATTCCACTACCATTTGTATCTCTGTATTTACATGTTCTGAACACATACGGATACTAATATATAATTCTTGTTCTCATTTGTAGTCAGGTTCATTCACATTCATGTTTCCATGTTTCAGTCTTTCACTAGCATGAATCATTACTGCATCCCTCCGTCGTTGTCAAATAATAACCTGTCACACAAATATAGCCCAATCTTTATCTACTTAACATTTTACAGTTAGGCTATTTCTAGTTTTGGAAATTATTAATAACAGTGATAAGAGCATTTACATTCAATTTGTACATGGATATAAGGCTTTCTGTGTTCACGAAGAGACAGCTGGACATCTGGGAATAAACAGAATTGCTTAGGCTACCTTCTGGTAATCCATTTCTAGTCCCGTTAGAAACTGAGTTCTTTATTTGTTTGTCTTTTTGTTTGCTTGTTATATGTTCATGCTCCATTATCTATACAAAGGTCAGAGTACAATTTACAGAGGTTAGTTCACTCTTTCCACCATACGTGTTCCAGGAATTAAACTCAGGTTATCAGTCTTGTCATCGAGCATTTTCCCCTTCTGATCCATCCCCCTGCCCCTAACCTGTGTTCTACTGCATCTTCTCTGGGTCACATTCTCCACATCTACTGCACGTTGCTCTAAGTTCTCAACATGCTTGTCAACACTTCTTGGCCTTTCTGACCATCACAGACCTTTCTTCTGCATTAAAATGGGATTCAACTAAGGAAACCTGTTTCACAGTGTTGTTAAAGGGGATCAAATATAACAGAAATAACCATGATTTCCAATTTGCTAGTTATCATTGCTTTGCTGTGAGAAAAGCAAGAGAAAACAGCATGCCCCCCCCCCCCCAAACACAGATACTTTAATGCCTCTGGAAGACAGATCACCTTTGGAATTCAGTTCAGCAACAGTGTCATTTACAATTCCAAGGAACTTTTTAAAGCTAAAAGAACCCTGGCTGGCATCTAAGGTTTTAGCCCGACATTCCTCATTCTGGTAAGCTTGCCAGTACAGGACAATCTGCCTGATGAAAGGCCTATTTTAAAGGAAGCAGGCAAAAGCATTTCTGGATGCTAAGGTGAATGGTAGATGCTGGGTCTTCACAGAATTACAAACACAGTCTGCCTGTTCTAGGGAGATTTATTCAGCACCTTACAGGAAGCCCTGCCAGAGATTAGGGGAATACAGAAAAAGGGAAGGGTTGTTGGAAAGCTATAGGGCTTGCCCAGGGATTGTACCCTCAGCTCTCTTCTGACAGCCCCACAATAGCTAACCTCCACAGGCAGTCAGCGCTGTGTGTTTGGAGTCCCATATCTCATCTGCAAGAATCAATCATCTGAAAGTTAATTTTGGAGGTTCACGAAGAGGAACCACATTTCGCATCCTTTGACAAAAGGGCAGTTAATTTGAGGGTGGAGGCTTCAGAGAGCTTTCCTTACAATCAGAAATGCACAGTGCAGTCAAAATGTACATTTTATTTCACTAACTGCAGTCAAGCAGAAAATCACACCCTCTCTGCCAAGTCCCTGTTCTGATGACTTGCTTAGTAACCAGCTTTATCTGGCGTTTATTCATTTGATTTTGTTTCAAAAAGGACAAAAGCCAAGAAGATCCATAATACAGAATAATTCAGAAACAGCCCTGTTACTGTGCCCTCTGATTCACCAAAACTCAAGTGTGCTAGTTAGTTTTCTATCAACTTGACCTGAGCTATAGTCAACGGATGGGACGGCAACTTGGCTGAAAAAAAAAATTCTCAGTAAGATCTGGCTGTAGTAGGACAGAAAGGGCTCTTTCTTAAATAGTAATTGATACAGGAGGGCCCAGTCCACAGTGGGTGGTGCCATCCCTGAGCTGGTGGTCCTGCATTCTCAAAGAAAACAAACTGAGCAAGCTGTGAGGAGCAGGTCAGTAAGCATCACTCTTCCATGGCCTCTGCATCAGCTCCTGCTTCCGGGTTTCTGTCCTGATTTCCTACAGTAATGAAGTTTACCAACTATGAATGTGAGTTAAGTCACACCTTGAATTTCATCTGTGAAATGAAAATATTTTATTTTAAAGATTTAAAATTGAACTTCTTATTAGTGTGCGTGCATGCATACATATGTGCAAGTGCACATGTGTGTGTCTGTTGTGTTATATGAAACCTTGTAAGTGCCACTGAAGATAAGAGGACAACTTGCTGTTGCTCTTCTACAATGGGGCCTAAGAATTGAACTCAGGCTATCGGGATGGTCAATGAGTGCTTTTGTTTGATGGGACATCTTTTTTTTTTTTATATTTCTTTCTTTTCTTTTTTTTAAATTTATTTATTCATTAAGGATTTCTGCCTCCTCCCTGCCACCGCCTCCCACTTCCCTCCCCCTCCCCCGATCAAGTCCCTCTCCCTCATCAGCTCGAAGAGCAATCAGGGTTCCCTGACCTGTGGGAAGTCCAAGGAGTTGATGGGACATCTTAAAGGCTAGAGATTTTCTAGCGATATACTCTATGCCTTGAGACCATTACAGTTAAAGTACATCCCAGATAAAGTCCTGTATTCCAGAGAATATTAGCAACACAGACACCTCTCTGTATTTGCCGTGGGAACAGCATTCAAAAGAAGAAGATGAACAACTGATATTCATTGGAAGTTTAGATTTTGCAGCTGGGTATGTTTCTTCCAAATACAGCTTTCATCTTTAAATAAAGAAAATATTCTTTAACAACTTTATACATGTGACAACATATCTTGATTATATCCAATCCTCAGGCCCATCAATCTCCATCCTTTTCCCCCAGCCTTACCTCCAACCCCTTCTCTCAAATAAGCTAAGAGTTCAGTTACTGCTGTCTGCATGCACATGGATGTGGGAGCACCTACCAGGGTTCAGACATCATACCAGGGGCCATATCCCTGAGATGAAATGATCCAAGACCATTCTTGAGAAAAACAGTATGTGCTAGGTTACACCATATTCAAGTTGTAGGCCTTGCTGGCCTCCATCACAGGGTTGATCCTTCTTGGTTTTTGCTTTCTGAAAATCTGTCAAAAGTAGTAGGTTTTCTGTCTTAAGAATGTATACTGCGCACCTTCATGTCATTTCTACATGGAAATGATAGGTGCCTGAACTCCTCCCACAGTCTGAGTTCCACTGCTAATAAGAACAGCCCTTCACCTAGGACTTGAACATATCAAATTTGCTGCATGGAATGTTTGTGCACTCTGAGCTGTGCTTGGTAAATATAGCATGGAGAATGAGGGTCTGCAAGCCACCATATTGAAATTTGGATGCTTTGGGCTTTTGCATACATTTGGAAGGCCCTGTTGCTTATTCTAAGCTACACAATAAAAA
>NW_004949099.1:25186129-25198123 GCF_000317375.1 Microtus ochrogaster | reverse complement strand
ATTAGTTATATTGATAAATAAATAACAATGGTAATATTATTATATTATTATTATAAAGAATTGCTTGCTTAGAACTCCTAAGTAAACCAGTGTGGCTTTCTAGTAAGTCCCAGGAATCATCAGCCTCCCCAGCACTGGGATCACACATACATGCCACTGCCTCTTCTTTAAAATATCAAAACAATAACAGCAAAAGATTAACACGGGTTCTGAGGAATCAGCTCAGGTCTTCTTTACTGACCAAGTCCTCCTGTACATAAAGCTAACACAGTTCTCTACTAGGTTCTCTTATGAGACAGTGTCAACATCCTGGTGTGTAAAATGATCCCAGGGTCTAAGTGGGACCTTGTAGATCATCTTCAATGTCAACGGCTCATGTGACAATGGTCACAGGGCCATCATGACCCATATGAGCTTCTGGACTTACCGTCATGAGTAGCAAATGGTTTTCTCCAAGCTAGAAATGGAAATGTTATAGCTGGGGTTATACTGCCTTTCATATCTAGCCTCATCAGTGATATATACCATTTCTCCATTCTATTATCTCAAAGACCAGCTTCCATATCCTGGGAGAACAGACTACCCAAGAGTTCCAGTGTCAGGTATCAGAAGGCTTGCATCACAGGGATTTTCTTGTTGCCTGGCTACATCAGAGACTTGTCTAAAGATAGGAATCACTGGTGGAATACCTGATTTTGCTATCTGGCAAAATAAATACAAATTGTGTCCCAGAAAGCCCATAGACTAGACCATGATGGAAAGAAGCCTTATTGCCAACAACAGTAAAAAATTCTGTTTTTTTCTGCATAGTTTGCTGATCATATAGCCCTGGTTTAGAAATCCAGAATCAGAGACCCCAAGAGGAGGGGACTTTGGTGCTGGGGAGATGGCTCAGTGGATAAAGTACTTGTTGTACAAGCATCATGCCTAAGTTCAATCCTTAGCAGCCAAATAAAAGGTAGGAATAGCAGCCTGTTCTTGTGGTCTTGGCACTGGGAGGACAAAGGTAGGTGGATTCCTGAGACTTGCTCTTCACTTAGTATAGTTTATTGTTAAGCCTCAAGAACCAATCAAGAGATTTGATCTCATAAACAACAAAAGGGGAAAGATAAAAATGGAGGAAGAAGGCAAGAAACCTGTGTAGATGGCTTCTGAAAAATGACTGTTAATGCTGCCCTGTGTCTTCCACATCTATGTGTGCATGTGCATCTGAAAATACAGGTGTGTGCACATCCACATGGATATGTATATATACACACACATACACATATGCACACACACTTACACACACAGGGCTGGGGGTGGCTGACTTTGAGAAATAATTCTTAGTTTTTGATTACTGAACACGTGCTCTGAGTCACAGCAATCTTCTGATACTAGCACTAGGCTACAGACCAGGCTCAGTAAACTGTGCCCTTCTTTCTTATGCATAATCTCCTTAAAACTCAGCAGTGAACTATTAGTTCCTAATCCCAGACAACTCTAGTGATAGCACTCCTTTCTATCCCCTGAACTTTTAAAGGTACTTCCATCCTGAGTGAAGACAGACTCCCTGATGCGGCTAGATTAGATCCTGGAAGTGAGATGACAATTTATTGGAGGACTAGACACAAATATCTGATGGTAACACTTGACCATATCAGGAGGCTTAGCCAGTAGAACATGGGGTAGATGTAAAACATTGGACTCTGATGTTTGACCAACTTTATGCAGTACCTTTATTGAGGAAAAATGTTCCCAATAGATATTTTCTTTTTTTTTTAATTTTATTTATTATGTATACAGTATTCTGTCTGCATGTATGCCTACAGTCCAGAAGAGGGCACCAGATCTCACTACAGATGGTTGTGAGCTACTATGTGGTTGCTGGGGATTGAACTCAGGACCTTTGGAAGAGCAGGCAGTGCTCTTAACCACTGAGCCATCTCTCGAGCACCCCAATAGATATTTTCTATGTTCTTAGATGGTAAGGAGGTATTTATTGTTGGTCTTCTTGGGCACAGGGAGGGACGGTTCCAAATTTTGAGTATCCAATAAAACTCTGTAGACAAAGAAACTGAAGAAGTCAAAGGGTAACTCTATCAAGATTTCCTGCTCAAATGGACCAGGTTTGTCTCTGGACTTACTGAGACCAGAAATTGGAACCATTGGCCATTTTTGTTGCCTTGAGCTTTCTGTGAACATCTCCTTAGTATTAAGTCCCACAATCAGCAGAGGCTGTCATAGCCAGTTCCTAGAATTCCCTTCGACTCTCTTAGATTCACTCCTACAGGAACACTTGGATTCTAGACCATCAGGAGTTTGTCTCAACTTTCCACTTCACCACCATTTCACCACTTCTCCATTGTCTCAACTCTCTTCAAGAGTTCTTTAAGTCAATTGTGGCTGTCTGCTCTCTTAAGGCAGGGTTGATTTGTGGAACTGCTATTAAAGAGTTTTGACCAAGTACTCTTGTAAATCTGAGGAAAGATTTATTTACTTAAAAAATAAACATGAAAGAAAAAAATAACATCTGATCATTTATGACACAAACATTTCTGGATATAATGCCTATATTTTCACAGGTAGCCTACAGTAGCAAAAGCGATGCTTAGGGACAAGAGCAATCCAAGGGCAGAGGAGAAGGCTCCATATGCATATAATGGTACTGAGAAGTTCATTCCATGCTATTGCTCAAACCATGATATTCATTGTCTTTACTTCCTAAGATGAAACACCTTCTCATCACTCAAGTCAGCAGTAGGCACTGTGGCTTGCAGCCAGGGTGTTCTAATGAAGTTACCAACTGCACTGCTGTGGTTGTTTCTACTTGCTACATTGCCAAAAATAAAACTATCAGCTCAGTAAGGACAGGGTTGTGGCTTAGATTTTGTGTTCTCTGTGGAACTATGTGCCATTCATTGCTCAGTGTAGGTCCTTAATAAATGGGACTAATGAGAAAATTAAAATATAACCTAGTTTTAGAACTCTCAAAGGTGAAATGAAGCACTTGAATTTGTTTACTGCTTATATGTAGCCTTATGAATGTCCTTCTTGTGTGGCATCTTTCACCTCTGAAATGGGAGGAGCTAAAGCACATTGGTAAAAAAATGCTAGGCTGTAGCATTGTCAAGAAGACAGATGTTAAGACTAATGGCCTGAGTTCAAATATGGATCCTACAAAACCCTAATAGTTTTGAATTCTATGTGTTTCAGTTTTCTCATCTGTACTTTTAGACATATATCTTAAAAAAACCTGTGAGATTTAAATGTAGCACTTTATCACATCTGAATAAAAAGTGAAATGAAATTTATGCCCTGGTAATGGTGAAGCATGCTTGGGCAGCCTGGATATGATGATTCTGTTAAACTTGTCCATATTGGGTTTCATGGTCTAAGCTATTGAGGATGACCAGATCTCTTCCTTCAGATGGCACCAGATCTCATTACAGATGGTTGTGAGCAACCATGTAGTTGCTGGGAGTTGAACTCAGGACTTTTGGAAGAGCAGACAGTGCTTATCCATTGAGAGATCTATCCAGTTTATCACATCTAATAGTCCATAAATCATGGTAGAACTTTTTGGGGTGGATATGCAAAAAACATGCAACCTAATACCTAGCACATAGGAGGAACACAGTAAATCACTGCAGGTATAAGTCTTGGCTGAGAGGGGAAACAACACAGGTCTTGTTACTCCGTGGAAGTAGAGGGAGCTGGCAGATGAGCATATACCATGTAAGGCTCTCTTACCTGTGGGAATTAACTATTGATTTCATTTTCACTTCATTAGGTTGGATATTGATTTCAAGAAGGCAGAGTGGAAGATGACAGTCGATCACTAAGCAAACACTCAGGAAATCAGGAAAGTTTGCTCTTCATTCAGGATTGGGGTTATTCCAGACCATCAGACCTCCTCTTATGAGACTTGCTGGAGAGCCTAGCCTACTCCTTGGGACCATGGACAAGAAATGAATCAAGGAAAGTGTGGTCTTTAAGGACTTAGCATGTACTGGCCTCCTATTTTTAAGACAGTAGTTGAGCTGTTCCCTACCTCAGGGCTTTGATAATAGCTATACTTTTTCTTACTGCACCAGACCAAAACATCCTAAGAACAAGGCTGGACAACAGAGACATAGTGAGATGTGGTTGGACACTGTAGATGGAGAGTCAGGAATATTCTGGGGCAATTTTGAATAAGAAGCAAAGGTTTTTAAAGACTATTATTACATGGACAGTTGGGTGGAAATGAAGTTACTGGATATCAAGGGGAATATGCAAACAAGCTACGAAGTAAGGAAAATTGGCAATATGTATGCAATGTGATTTTTCCCATGTTTGAGATTGAATTAACTCTTGTCTAAGGAACTAATCATGTGCATAGTTTGTGGCCTACCATCCCTGAGATGAACTGTCAGTCACAGCCTCCCTCTACTCCATCAGGTGGCAGAAGCACAAACCTATACCAAATTTGCTATGGTAACATTCCCTGGTCACAGTAAGTGGACACAGAGTAGCCATGTGACTTGCAATAAGACAAGGCTTGGTCCTCTTTTTCATCAGATTATCAGTACATCAGTATAAAAACAACACAGAAGACCATGATAAAACATTAAAGGAAAGAGAGCAGCAGAAAATGGAGCCACATATGCTATCTCAAACATCTTTTCAGCAAATGCCAAACTAAAATATTATTGAGTTTAGTAACTAGGTTTCACACTGGAGATTTATTTGTTATTCTAATAATTATCTTCTGATTACCAGTAGACACATACTGAAATAAGTCTCCTGAAATATCTATGAGATACATGGACTAACAAGAATGAAAGACAAAATTTTAGTGCAAAAGAAATTTTCAAGCAATCTCCTAGAAGTTCAGTTTTACAAAACCTAGTCTCAGACATTCAGATTTCCTTCATGTGCATATCTTGATATGTATGGATGTATGTACTAGTTCATGCATATTTACCTGGGGATATGGAGTTTGTGAGCACATCTAGAGGCCAGCAGATGATGACAGGTGAGTCCTCAATTTACTCTCTTCATTGTATATTGAGTCAAGGTCTCTTACTTGAACCTAGAGCTCACTAATTCACCTAGTCTAGCTAGTCAGCTTGTTCCTGGAATTCCTTGCTTCTACCTCCCACAAGACGGGATTACAGACTGAAAGTCATTCCATCTCAGCATTTAAGTGAATTCTGGGGATCTGAACTCTGGTCTTCATGCTCCTGTGGCAAGGGCTTTTGTTGAAATAAAAGCAGTGGGGCTGCGTTCTGGCCACCAAGCTAGCTTTACCGGAAATAATTACACAGAAACTGTATTCTTTTAAACACTGCCTGACCCATTAGTTCTAGCCTCTTATTGGCTAGCTCTTACATATTGATCTAACCCATTTCTAATAATCTGTGTAGCCCACGAGGTGGCTTACCAGGGAAGATCTTAACCTGCATCTGTCTGGAGTGGGAGAATCATAGCGACTCACTGACTCAGCTTCTTTCTCCCAGCATTCTGTTCTGTTTACTCTGCCTATCTAAATTCTACCCTATCAGAGGGCCAAGCAGTTTCTTTATTACTTAAGCAATGAAACAACAGATAGAAGGATGACCCTCCTCCATCAGGCTTTTGTTCATTATCAATACTACAGAACTCCAACCACACTGAGCATGGCTCACAGATATCCTTGAGAGTCACTTAAGCAGAAACTGGGAACATCATGTATTTAATTTAGGACACTCTCTGAGCTTGACTCATGTCCCTCAAAGCATGTTTGACCTCTGACAATGAAAAGGAAGATGAGGGGCTCTTGCAGAGACAGACTAGGCTTTAGAATTATTTTTCTCAAGGTTCTATTTTCTGAAATTCTTTATCTCTGCTCAAGACTACATTTCCCCTAAGGACTTCAACGCAAACGTCTCCCATTACTCATCTAACAATGTGACAACAATTGTGCCAACCTCACATGCAGGATCTTAAGATATAATAAAACAGTCCCTCATTGAGATCTCAGGGTGGCCTTTCCTTCTGTAGTGCCGTGGAGACATGCTTTTTATAATTCTTTCATATTTGCTCATCCCTTTCATCCTGCTTTAATGATGCACACTATAAAGTGGCAATTGAAATCCTTAGAGGACTAAACTAATTGTGTAAAACTTGATTTGGAGTTATGGGGAACATGGAAAGAAAACATGAAAGAGGAGAGGGAAATGAAATGAAATAAAACATGGGGCATGGGTGTAATAATTAGTACAGAAGGCCATAACAAATCTTTATATATTGATTAACTTTAACATTAAGTTTCTACTCTTCCTAGTTGTGAAGACTGAGACATCAAAGATTAAGGTGCTGGCTATTTGTTTCTGATGAGCTCCTTCTTTGTTGTTTGTAGATGCCTAGACTACCTTCTTACTCTATCTTCTTATGTGGCATATAGGAAAGAGAGAAGATGGACTGTCTTAGTGATGGACTATATTGCTGTACACAGACACTATGAGCAAGGTAACTTATAAAAGAAAGCAACTAATTTGGGGATTCCTTACAGATTCAGAAGTTTGAGTCCATGACCATCGTGTCTAAAAGTGTAGCAGCAGGCAGGAAGGCAGGCAGGCATAACACTAGACAAGTAGCTGAGTACTTAGTTCTGATCTGCAAGAACCCAGCAAAGAGAGAGAGAGAGAGAGAGAGAGAGAGAGAGAGAGAGAGAGAGAGAGAGAGGTTACTGAGAATGGCATGGGCCTTTGAAACCTCAAAGTCCATCCTCAGTGACACCCCTCTACCAACAAGACCATACACCCTAATCTTTCCTAAACAGTTCTACCAACTGGTAACCAAGAATTCAAATATGAGTCTATGGGAGGTATTCTCATTCAAACAACCACACAGAGGAACAACTAGAAGAAAGGTAGACATGAAACAGACTAGTGCCTTTTGTAAGGGCACAAATTCCATTGCAATGTCCCCACTGCTATTATCTACTCCTACCGACTTTCCTTACCCAAGTGCTAAGCATCAAAAGTCACTATATCTAGGTTCAGGATTTCCATGCACATTTAAAGAAGGCACCTATATCTATGAGTTTTTAAGGGATTTTCCTACTTACCTATAAACTCTCAGTAGAACTCTAGAGTCTTTGTCAATAAAATCAGATAAATAGAAGGTTTCTTAAATTTTGGGAAGAGGTCCTAAGTGAAGTAGAACTCTGGATGTTTGGAATGAGATTTTCAGTCTAGCAAGAAATGGTATAGCATCATACATGAGTCCGAATATTGGCTACACATGATTATAGAAAGAGGTACAGGAAAAAGGCAGTAAAACGACCTCTGGACATGGGGAAGATGGCAAGATATAGTCCATCTAGGAAGCTAGATGGACTCAGATGATCAAAGAAGTACACATAGAGTATAAGTGAGAGATACCTGAGGTTCCTGAAAGAAATGGAAAATGGAGCAGAAGAATAAAGACATGTGCTTACTGTGGTAGGATATTATTTTAAGATGCATTATATTTGTTTAAGCTTTGAAACATTTGTTTCAATAATGCAAAGATGAGTTGCATTCTTTTCTGTTGCATTTGTTTAACTCTGTTAGGCTTTGATTCTTTGCCTATCTAAAACACATGATTGGTCTAAAAAGGAGGTGAATGGACAATAGCAAGGCAGGAGAAAGGATATGCAGGGCTGGCAGGCAGAGAGAGTAAGCAGAGAGAGAATAGGAGAGATCAAGGAGAAAGAAAAGAAGGGGCCAGTTGCCCAGCACATTGCCAGCCATGGAGTAAGAGTGAAAGTAAGATTACAAAAGCAACAAAAGGAAAAACAAAAACAAAAAACAAGAGAAAAAAGTCATTAGCCTGAGGCTTTTTAGTCACTAGCCAGATGCAAAGGAAGCAAGATGAGAATGCCTTACTGAGAATAGGTATCAAATACAGATAAACAAATTATCAAGGTGTCACTGAGATGGGACAAGTGCATCACTTCAACTCCTGCAGTAATCTCAGAAGTTGCTTTCATTTAGGGACCACCTTTCATGAAAATCTGGCATTCTGTTGTTTCCATGAAGAAGAGACTTCCAGGGTGGGTCAGTATGATGTGGGGATTGACATTTAGGAAAAGACATTATTTTTAACATTACATTAAGCACTGCGGTTAGAGAAAGAGAGGAGTCCAGGTACATACTGGGACCAACTCCACCACAGATACGGGCTTCTCTGTTCTCTGTGATTTCTTTACACTGTGTATATATAGGATTTTGAAGGAGCTCAAGTCATAATCCTTAAGGTGGCTGAGGACCTCCCTCTCTTTCTTTTAATAGTGCTACAAAATGGAGCTTACAAAGAGACTGAATGATTTTCTTCTGAGAACAAAGTTGCAAGGTGGGTTGCAGGTAAGTATTGATTACATTTCAGGGGGAGAGGGGAATATTAAAAATTCAGGGTCCACCATTCCATCCCTAAGTGAGCACAGTCTGCTTACTGTCTTTTAAAATCTCCTTTTTAAAATGTGTTTTGTCCTAATGGATAATTAAGTTTTTCCAGTCTTGGGGGAAATCTTAAACATCTTACTTTCTCAGCAGAAAAGTGATCAGATTTCAGAGACAGAGCTTTCTCCCTCCCCCACACTATCTTCCATGGCATCACAATTCCCTATTTTCTTCTCTGCCTAACAGCTATGTCTTAGCTACTGCCCTTTCCCACAGTCTTTTCCCAATGTGAAGAATGTTCCTTTCCTATCAGAGTTGATATCCATATTATCTCTTCTTTGGTTTGGATTTGGGTTAAGATTTGTTCCAGTGAACAGACTATGATAAAAAGGGTGTCACCTGGTCTTCCAAGGCTGGCTGTTAGGACTAGTGTTTCCACCTGTGTCTCTTGATTTGATCATCCCTGCCTTTAGTAAATCACAAGCACACAGATGGGCTCACTGAGGTGCACTTTGTTACCCAAGTGCCAGAATTTACTACAATCATGTAAACAAACCTGACTTCACATGGTTTCCCTGTTTAACCTTTGCAGCTCACTATCTGGCACTATGATGATGAGTCATCTCTACCAACTCCTTCCTACCTTCCTGATGGACACAAACTTTTCTTTTGTTGCACCCTGAGTCTCAGAGCAGTTTTGTCTTCTGATAAAAACAACCAATACCAGGGGTGGGGTGACAGGTGGATCTCTGGTACTTGACATTCCTCACACACCAAACAGTACATTCATTCCTGGATCAAAGAAGTGACTCTCCATTGGTCATGTTGATATATCCATGACATTTTTATATTAGTAATTATATTTCACTATTTATTTTTTTGTGTATATGGTGTGTATATGTGTGTGCATGTGCATGAATTCCTGTGTGAATACATGTCCATTTATGCCATGGTGCAAGCATATGGTGGTCAGAGGATAAACTCAAGTTTTGTTATGTTTCCACATTGATTGACCCAGGGTGTAGCAGGCCTTTAAGCTTCCATAGACCCTCTGTCAATGTGTCCCATCTTCTTCTAAGAACACTAATATTGAAGCCTATGTTACATTATCATCTTTTATCTTGGTTCTGGGAATTCTAACTCAGATCTCTATGTTTGCTTTATCCAATGAGTCATCTCAGTAACTCCTGCCTATAATCATTTTCATTCCCATTTTTCCCCCAGCAAATTGCAAATCAGTGGATCTGTTATCTGCATTGAACCTGAAAGCTAAGGAAGTACTAAGTGACAGCCAGTGTTCTAGACAAAGCCTGTGTTGCAGATGCAGATGCCATAGACAGTCAGAAGGACATGGTGGAAACAGAAGTTTTCAAGCTCCACTTAGAAGTGTCCTGGTTGAGCTAAGAGATCATTACATTCGTTTTTAGCTCTTGAATTGTGTTTATCTGTGTCAGTCCGTCCACCTTTTGCAGCTCAGTGTTCTTGAATGAAAAAGTGGGTTAAGCATTCTCCCTTAATACGGTTCTTGTGAGAATTTAATTAAATAGGTTAATGGGTGGAAAAGTGCTCAAAATTATTATGTGAGAGTTATGAATGAGGCCTTTTAAGACATTTTTCCATGAAGGACTAATGTTAAAAATAGTCATTTAAATCTTTACATTAATCAGAAGACTAATTATTTTATGAAAAAAAATCAAGGACTTATTTTATCAACCTATATTTAGAGGTATGATATGAACTAATTTCCTGACAACCAATTTCCAAATTTCTCTTTAGGCAGCCATGATTTAAATTCACCTGGCTTCTCAGAGTCTGATTGGCTTTTAGCCAAAACATAAGCTGCAGGAAACAGGTTGGGCTGGCAGTCGTAACTGTATAATTTTGACGACTTAAAAAGCCAACCAGTGGAGAAGTTATTTCTCTCAGCATTTTAATATTCATGTGTAAATGGTTGATTGACAGAGTGTTGTGAAGTCATGAAGAAGGACCTTTGATCTTTTCCCTGGGCGAGAAGAAAGAACTCCTAATTATCCTCCGTTCAAAGTCTGTCACCCTGGATGAAGCGAGGTGATGAAAGCACTTTGGTCATGCCACACAGAAGATGAGAAAGCTGCTTCTCTGATACATTCCTACCCTTGACTCCAGGTCTTATGTAGCCTAGTCTGGCCTCAAACTCACTGTCTAGCTGAGGACTACCTTAAACTTCTGATCCTCTTGCCTCTGCCTTTTAAACGCTGGTGTTACAGGCTCACACCACATTAGCTACGGACTATGAGGGGCTCCGGATTCAACCAGCACTTTGCTTATGCTAGACAAGCACTCGACCAAGTGAACTGCACCTCCCTCCCTCTTGATTCTTGAATACTTTCTGATGTACTTTGTCTGGGGGCTCTCAAAAGGGTTTCATTTCCAGTTGCCTCTAAAGTCAGTCTTGGTAGAACTTCCTGTAGCCTGGCTAGAATTGCCAGGGTTTTCTAAGTCCCATCAAGGCCATTCTGTTTAGTGAAGTACTGCAGGCTTCTTTTAGAAGAACAAATCACACTTCAGCCTATACTGTCTTGAGACTCGATGTAGGAAACGATGAACAACTATAAGAATTTTGCCCAAAACTTCTGGCAAGTTGGTCCTTTGTCCTCGAGGCCACTACTTCAGGTAAAACCTGGCTTAGTCAAAACATTATAAAGATAGTTTCTGGAAAACTCCAATACACAGCTCATACAAGCTTTAAAACATGAATTTGTCTGGAAAATAATAGCTGTTGTTACAGTAAGTTTAACTATTTATTTATGCAAATAACATTTATATTTTATTCATATTACCCTCAGTTTATTAACTAGAGACCATGTATAAAGCAAAGACCAGCCAACTCCTATACATGTAAAGTAAACCGAGTAAGTTTCAAAATGACATAACCCTTCAGCTTCAGTTTCATTGATAAAAAAAGTATTGGAACACTTGTGATTTATGTATTCACGGTTAGCTGAGTTTTCCCTGAGTCATACCTCCTGCCCAGAACACCAAGAGAAAAGATGTGAAAGCCAGTCATAGCCAAACAATCTGAAATAAATTTATAACCGGATGAAGTGTGCTGGAGAGAGCCTGGAAGCAGAAATAATGTCATTCTTTGCGAGAGAGGACAACAAGGTCTTCATAACTGTTCCTGGCATGAAGGTGGAATGAAGTTTCTTCTATAGGAACAACACTGGTTAACTTCTTGCAGTGATTGTAAACTTACTCATTGCAAACACTTCAGGTTGTAAATCCTGGTTCTCACTAGATGCTGACTATGAATGTCTGACCCTCCTCTCACAACTGATCCAAAAATCAAAAGTGTTATTCATAGCCACTTGGGTGAGGGTACTTTTATTAGTCCTGTTCCTTGTTAGAAATAGATGAATTCAACACCTAAGCTCCCCATCAACTGTCTGAAAGGCATTTTCCCCTGGTTGATGCAGTAAGACCTATACAACTATGGTTCAGTTAAACTTCATACATAAGAAAATCAGGGAAGCCGGGCGGTGGTGGCACATGCCTTTAATCCCAGCACTCGGGAGGCAGAGGCAGGCGGATCTCTGTGAGTTCGAGACCAGCCTGGTCTACAAGA
>NW_004949099.1:25174993-25186029 GCF_000317375.1 Microtus ochrogaster | reverse complement strand
CAAAAAACCAAAAAAAAAAAAAAAAAAGAAAGAAAGAAAGAAAGAAAGAAAGAAAGAAAGAAAGAAAGAAAATCAGGGAAGCTGGGCAGTGGTCATGCACACCTTTAATCCCTGCATTGGGAGGCAGAAGCAGGTGGATCTCTGTGAGTTCGAGGCCAGCCTGTGCTACAAGAGAATTGTCTGTATTCTGTCAATTATATTTTAAATAAACGCTGATTGGCCAGGCAGGAAGTATAGGTGGGTCAGCCAGGCAGGAAGCAGAGGCGGGGCGATGAGAACAGGAGAATGCTAGGAAGGAGGAAGCCCATTCCTCCCAGTCCTGCCCAGATCATAGAAGAAGCAAGATGTAATCAACCCGGCTGAGAAAGGTACCAAGCCCCATGGCTGACGTAGATAAGAACAATGGGTTACTATAAGCTACAAGAGATAATAAGTAGCCTGAGCTAATGGGCCAATCAGTTTTATAATTTATGGAGATCTCTGTGTGATTTCTTTGGGACTTGCTGGCTGTGGGTTACCAGGCGAGACAGAAACCCAACGAGCAGGCCCTTCATGTCCCTCAATTCCAGGACAGGCTCCAAAGCTACAGAGAAACCCTGTCTTGAAAAATTCATAAAAAAAAGAAAATGAAAATCAGGGAATCCTCAGAATGACAGGCTAGCCCAGTTCCACTCTACCTTGAGATTCTTCTTTGTCAAACTGAATGATTTTGAAGGGATAGCCTCTCTAATACTGGAAACTTTTGATTGCTTAGTTGCTCTATAATGGTTTAACCTAGGGTCTGTTCTAAAAGCCCCCAGGTTATGAGGCACTACTAGGAAAGGGGGGGTTGCAGAAGTGGTGGGGGGCACATCTAGTAGATGGGATGTAGTGGAAGAAAGCTAGGTCAATGGGATATTGAGACCCCAGTCCCTTCCTCCATATTTGGTTCCTGGTCAACATATAAAATAGCCTCCCCTAAGTTCAAATCTCACTATGATGAACTGTGACATCAATGGGCTCAGATAAGATGCCAAGTGACTATGGACTGACTCTGACTATGAGACAATGGGCCCAAACTATTTTTTTTCTCTTTTTCAATCATTGTAAGTATTTTATCACTACCATAGAAAAACTAGCATTAGCTTTATTTTCCATTTAATACCTTAAAATTACAGCAAAGAACAGGAATTGGTGCCCAGTGGGATAATTTATGTTCTTAGGGAATAAGTGACAATGTCTGGTGACAGTTTTGATTATTACAACTGAGAGATGCTACTGATATGTAATGGATAAAATCCAAGAATAATGAAAAGCTCAACATTTTACAATGTCATGATAATTCCTTTGCTCCCCAAACACATTGCACCAAGAATTATGTAGCTGGAAATGCTAAATTTCCGACAGTTTAAAGGCCTGGCTCTAGAAAAAAAATATACAACATATTTTACATTTTTCCTTTTTCCTTTAATATTTTACTTGTGCTTGATGGCTACTTGATTATCAATACGATAGGATTTAGGATCAATTTTTTCAAAAGAGATAGCCTGTAATTTTAAGAGGGAAATCCTAGACTCAGGCCAAAAAGCACCAAAGATCATCTGAAAGTGACTGTTTCTGTGTGACACAATCAGGAATGCCTCTGCAGCTAGCTAATTGATACCCAACCCAGTGTATTTGGACTACAAAATGGGTGATTGCTTGACCACCAAATAGGAGTTTCAGGGCCCACAGCTATCTATCACCAACTAAAAAATTCAGGACTGACCATTTTCCATAGTCTAAGCTTCTTAATACAGAATTTGTGTGAGAATGAACTAGGAGCTGAGACAGATGCAGACATTTGGATTCTGTTTTCCCTGGGATCTGAGGGGTGTAAAGAGTCCTAATAAGAACCATCTTGAGGCAATGCACACTGGTAATTACCTAGGGTGAGCCTGTACTTCCTGTTTCTTAGCTTTGCTCCTCCCTGACATGTTTCGCTTGAAGAATTCCATATTTTGGTATATGATGTGTTTCAACTATTTATTGAAGGAGGCAAGAAGAAAATAAAGGAGAGCATCACAAACTGACATCTTTGAGGTGAGCTCCACAGCGGGGTTTCTGCTAGAAGCTTGGTTTCAATGGACTCATACCAGACTTGTTTGCTAACAGCTGTCAATGCCCCCTATCTTACAGCTAAGGAAATGAATTAAGTCACTCTTTCAAGGCATACAGTCAGTAGTGAAGGGCTTGGCTTGGCTCTTCTAGAGTGCAATATTGCCCAGGAGAACATTTTAGGTTAATTGAACATAAACCCAATATCCAAGTCTCTACAAATAGGAAGAGTGAAATAACAACAGGAATGTTTTATTTGCAAGAAAAGCTCAAGGAAGAAAAAGAATATGCAGCAAGGAGCCAGGTACAACCAGTGCGGCAGAGTTGCTGATGATTTTAAAGCTTGCTGGCAACAGCTACTCTGGGAACCCACCCTCCTGTGAAAACACTAGGATTGGGGTTGACAAGGTGGAAATTGATGATACCAGTTACAGCACAGTCCTAGAGGAAAACACCATTTTAAAACCTTTATAGGCAATCAGTTTTCTGCCTTACAACCTTCTTAGACTGAATTCTCCAAAGCCTTCCTTGCAATACCCCCAGGAACTGAAAGCAATTCCCTACTCCCCAGACTCATTTATTTTTCCAGGTCCAGCCTGGCAGCCATCTGTAACTGTAAACAATAGTTCCATTTGGGACAATTAAAATTGATTTTCTATTATGCTAAAAACACTCAATTAGCATTCCTGTCCTGACCACATTGATAGGTGTTTTAAAGATGGCATTGAGTATCTGTGAAGGAGAAGGACATCATCAGAGTCCACACTGGCCATGTCGCATGTCACATGCCTACCACCCTCATCTCATTTCGGCCCTCCCCACCAATGTGTGGCTCATGTTGAACTTCTGCTTTTTTAACCAACAGCTTTTGGGTACCTTCTCAACTGGCTCCAGATTGGTTAAAAGGTTATTCTAAGTACGGATTTGAGGATTTTCATAAATAACTTTATGTCATTTTCTAGACTTAGAAAAAGATAACTCACAAATTTCGCAAGATTTCTCCCAAACTTGAAAAAAGAAAAGAAAACCAGAAACAAAGAGATAAGTGAGATCCCTACATACCCAAAACTCCACCCAAATGACTTTTACCCATTTTCTCTTATTTTGCTCTCCTTTTTTTCTCTGTGTATGTGTGCTTCCTCCTTTTCCCTCTCTCCCTCTCCCTCCCTACCTCCTCTCTCTCTCTCCCTTTCTCCTTCTTCTTCTTCTCTCTCTTTCTCTCTCTCTCTCTCTCTCTCTCCCTTTCTCCTTCTCTCTCTCTCTCTCTCTCTCTCTCTCTCTCTCTCTCTCTCTCTCTCTCTGTGTGTACATAAGTATGTGTGCAGGTGCTTCAGAAATCAGAAGGAAACATCAGAACCTCTGACCTCTGGAACTGGAACTACAGGCATTTCTGAGTAGATTATTGTTAATGCTGAAAAATGAATCTGGTTCCTCTGCAAGAATAGCAAATCCTTTTAACCTCTGAGCCATCTCTCTAGTCCACCAACCAACTCCTAAATGATTATCCTTTTCCCCAATGACTGAAAATTGGAAAACCGTTATTCTACTCTCATCGTGGTCACCATCATCATCATCATCAAAATCATTGTAGTGCGCATGCACGTGCACACACACACACACACACACAGACACATTCTTCACTCATTGTGAATAGGTTTTTCAGAAATCATATATTGCATAGAAACATGAACTCCCATCCTGGCAAGTAATGTACCATTCTCTTATTTGTCTCATATGTTTTAAGTAATCATTAGATTTTACCATTTCCTTTTTTTTTTTTTTTTTTTTTTTTTTTGGTTTTTCGAGACAGGGTTTCTCTGTGGCTTTGGAGCCTGTCCTGGAACTAGCTCTGTAGACCAGGCTGGTCTCGAACTCACAGAGATCCGCCTGCCTCTGCCTCCCGAGTGCTGGGATTAAAGGCGTGCGCCACCACCGCCGTGCCATTTCTTTGTTACATAAACTATCAACCTGGACCTTTCTATAGTCAATGAACAGTCACTTCCCATCCCTCACCTATACTCATATGTATGATTTCAGACAGGATCACTTGGAAGTGAAAGTCAGATTCATCCTCTGAATGTAATAAAAAGGGTCCCTTGCTTCCTATTCTAAGTCTCTTGACCTCTTTAGGCAGTCACAGACACATTTTCAAACTCACCCAGGACTCTCCAGTTTAGCTTCCTTAACAGATCACTTTAAAAAAAAATACATAGCTAACCTTATAACACCTGTACATGCAATATCTATGGTGCCCTGTCACCATGGCTAGAGATGGCTCAGTCTGGGTATGACTGCAGTGGTCTCAATGCTATGGGGAGATGAGAGGTGTCATTGTTGATGAGTGTGAACACTATCAGTGGTAGTGAATCCACTCAATCTTAATGACACAAGGCCACAGTGTCAAGTGTGTGCAGACCACTGCTCAGCAAGCCTCTGAATGTGACCAGGTGGCAATCAGATTTTGTTGATTTTGGAAAAAAGGGAGTCCTCCACTCTGATATTATTTTGGCCTCCCTAATCAGGCCAGGGGACATCTGTTCCTATTGCTAACTTTCTACGTGATGGGGACATTAATCAAGTTTCTTTCCACTTAGAATCTCATAGTCAATGTTCAGGAAAGAAAATGGCCTAAGCCAGGCCACTTGCGATCTCTTTCTACAAAATATAAAAACTAAGCCACGGCTAGTGAGTTGGCTTGGTGTGTAAAGGTGACTACTTGACAATTCTGATGACTGTGTTCAATCCCAGGAAGCATTATGGTGGAGAACTGACCTCCTCTAGCAGTCTTCTGACCTAAACATGCTCATTGTAGCATACTCGTGTGCTCACACACACGTACACACACACACACACACACACATCAACATACACAGACACACACACAATGCAGGCACACACACATAGTGGCACATACACAAACATATACAGAGGCACATACACACAGTCACACACACACAAACACACACACACACACACACAGATGTAGAAATATAGAATAAAACAAAGTAAATTAGTGAGTCAAACAGAGATGAAGATCAGTCAGAGACTCTTCCAAAAAGTAACACGCTAAAACAGTAATTCCCTCTTTCCTACATAGATTACCAATATTACTTTCTGTGATGTGACATTTCATTTGCATTTAATAAATAATGCTTGCCTGAGAGTAAAAGAGTCACACTGATCAGTCTTACAGACTAGGCAGTGATGACACACCTTTAATCCCAGTAGCCACACTAGTTTGCCATAGAAACCAGACAGTATTGGTGCATGCCTTTAATCCCAGCACTAGAGAGGAATATAAAACGGGAAGAGACAGCTCTCACACACAGGCTCATTCTGAAATTCTTGGAGGTAGAATTGCCTTTATGTATTGAAGTAGAGGTAAGAGCCAATGGCTGGCTGTTTTGTTTTTCTCACCTTTAGGTTGAACCTCAATTTTTGTTTCTGTGTTTTTATTAATCATGCTACAACTTTCATTTCTAAATCTCGGAGGTCTTGATGCCAACCTATTTTTGTGAGATAAGTTAAGCATGGTTGAACTTTACATGATACAGTCTCGATGTTATTAGCCCTCTCTACTTTGGCAGTACAAACACAGCCATGGAATTCTAAGCATATACATTCAGGGACAGGGATTTTAAAGTGTGCGTGTGTGTGTGTTTGTAATTTGTATATTATGACATATTCTCATCCTTTCTGGTTTTTGTTTCGTTTTGTTTTTCTTCAGTTGTTTGGACAATCAAAGCTCTTCTCAGCATGTTGACTACCCCAAACAAGACAGGTCTGACCAAATGTCTGGGCTTTGTATAGTTCAGCTAACCAATTTTGCCTCACAGAACTGGACTCCAGTTCTATTACATGACGTGAAAGAAAAAAGACTTTAAAGGGCAATGATTTTACTCATATCTAAAGAAAATTTGCCATCAGGTTCACCAACACCACAGAGTTCTTCACTGATCATTCTTGCATCTGATCTGCTTGGATCATAAGGGCCTGTCTTGTGAAAGAGCGACTTAAGTTCAATCTGAACAACTGAGTGAGTCCCCATCTCAAAATGAAGATCAAGCAAAGAGGTTAGGGATGGAATCCAGCAGCACAGTTCTTGTCTAGTGTGAAGAAAGAACCTGGGTTCAACTCATATCACTGCCAAAAGAAAACAGCTTTGGTTCAAGGCCTTTAAAATTTACCTTTTCCGTTAGCTAAAAGGAAGCACCGCAAATGACTCAACTTATTTGTGTTAATAGTTCTTTAACTATTAACACAAATAATTAAAATAGTTTATTTGAGTGAATAGCATCCCACATGATAAAGTATCTCTTGTAGCCATTACTTTTTTCAAAAAAAAAAAAAACACAGAATGAAGCAAGAAAAATTGGGGTATTAACTGTACAAGTCCTCACTGGCAATTTACTGTCACCTTTTTGGTGTTCCTTTAGTTTAATCCACCGACACTTCTTCAGAGCTCTTTCTTAATGCGACAGAAAATCTTCCCAACTAAGAACATCAGCCTGGCTTCACTTGTCATGTCCTCGGAAGAAATGGATTTGGACTGCATTCTCCACCAAGCTTTCTCAAGTGCTACTAAAGAAATATTGCTCCTAGGTTGACCTTAAGACTGTCATTTTCTGGCTTGCTTAACTTGGATGAACATTCCAATTCCCTGGAGAGTTATGGTCAAAATCCAGGGCTTACCTGAGGATAGATTGGATTTCACTAATCAGAATGGACATAGACTCTTGAAGTTCTGCTTCACTTAGTCCTGGCACACCTCTATACACAGAGTTACCTAATATGCTCACTTCAGGCAGAAGTGTGGGACTCAGAGCACGAGTCTAGAAATACACAGGGAGCCAATGAAAAATACTTTGAGCTGAGTTTTATTACATCAGTACTCAAGTCTTCACAAGAAATGTTATAAATTCTGAATATTCTATTCCATTATTCCCTAATTCTTTTGCAAATATTGTGGCAGGAATCTAAAATATGCTCCAGAAGTTTGTTTTGAATGCTTGTCTTCTGATTAAGCAATAGTTAAGAAAACATGACTACAAACATACATACATACATACATACATACATATACACACACACACATATACCCCAACACACACGTACACATGTTTCTTGACTCCAGAATCTCAACTTTTATGTTCACTCCCTGTTACTTTAATATTCACCTCTATTTTTATTTTCATATGATTATAAAGTGCTTTCTACTTTTTAAAAAACATTTTCCACTACATATACATATGTAAAATACATGTATTTTATATATTATAAATAATATAAAGTTTGAATGGGTATATATGTGGTACACATGTGTCTTTGGGGAGGTCCAAAAACAACTTTTGTAAGTTCTGTTCTTCCATCATATAGGTCCTGGGGCCTGAATCGGATCATCAGGCTAGGTGGCAGGTGCCATCTCACCAGCCCTGATTTCTATTTGTTAGGCTATCTTATCACCCCCAAGCTAGCAAACTTCCTCTGCTTAATAGGGCCACTGCAATGACAGCCCTCACCAGGTCCATTAATGGAATCTATTCAAATTGAAAATGTCAAAGACCTGATTGGAGTTTTTAATAGCTTTTCAAAACATTGCTTCTGTTTCAATCTTATACATGAGAAAAGCTACCAGGGTTTAGGTATTAGAGGAAAGAAAATGAATGTTAAGGAAATAAAGGCTGCTGGGAAATAGTACATTTCTTCCCATAGATTATGAAATAGTAAGAATTCAACTATGTTTGAAATATAATTGAACACTATAGGTGACAGCATGAATTTTTGCAAAGAGAATGAATGCTAAAAATATTTGAAACATGAATATGCCTGCAATGCAAACACTCCAGTCCCCATCTATGTTTTCTCAGCCACTCACTGGGAATTAATTACCTCAGATCTTCTCGCTAGGTCTAAAGTCATTGCAACTCAGCCAGTTCTTAAATGGGGCTGAGCAACAGGGTTGGATTTAGCCTCAGCCTTTATCTGCTGCTAAGTTAATTGGCTTCAATTAGCTCACACACCTTATCAGAGCCGCGAGAGTCTCTTTAATCTGGCCAATCTTTGGTCCAGAGCAAGTGATTTTCTAGAAGCAGTTTCCCTGAGAAACAACGAATGTTGAGGGATTTCTCCTTCAGGAAATAAGTTGTTTCCTTTTGCTTATTCCTCTCTATATGAAAATAATTTTGTAAATATCCAAAGAGAGATGTTTAACATTTACTTGTCTCAGGAACAGCATCTTGACCAGACACTGGCTGCTAGGAGCCCATTATTGAGGTTATTGCTGTCAAGGTCTTTGGACTGTTTCCTGCCTTGCTCTCAACTGGGTTTTGTTTTAGCCTGCAAAAAAGATAATTCCACTCATTTTCCCTCATTAACCAGACTCATGATTGTTGTTTATCGTACTTTGTACCTGACAAAGATTTTATTCAAACTAAAGTGTTAAGGTGTCCACCATCCTGTGGAAGGGTATGTTTCACCAATGGATAAAGATAGGTATCTGGTCATAAGAGCTCACATCTTGTAAGAGATAACCATAGAGGGTCAAAGTATGGGGCTGAAGAGAGGCACAGTGGTTAAGAATATGGAATATTATTTTAAGATATGTTACATTTGAATGCTTACTTCAGCAGCACATATGCTAAAATTGGAATGATACAGTGAATATTAGCATGTCCCCTGTACAAGGATGACACACAAATTTGTGAAGCATTTCATATTTAAAAAGAAACACTTCTAAAACTTAAATCACACATTAAACACACACACTAATAGTGGGAGACTTCAACACTCCACTCTCACCACTGAACAGGTCTGTCAGAAAAAATAACAGATGTAGTGTCTCAAACGGACTTAACAGACATATATAGAACATTCCATTCAAACATCAAAGAATATACCTTCTTCTCAGGACATCATGGAAACTTCTCAAAAATTGACCACATACTAGGTAACAAATATAAAACAATTGGAATAACCCCATGTGTCTTATCAGATCACCATGGCTTAAAATTAGAACTTGGCAGCAATACTAATTCCAGAAAGCCCACAAACAGGGAAATCAAACAATGCTCACCTGAATCATTAATGAGTCAAGGAAGAAATAAAGGAAGAAATTAAAGACTTCCTAAAAATCAATGAAAATGAACACACAACATACCCAAATTTATGGAACACAGTGAAAGCAGTGTTAAAAGGAAAGTTCATAGCACTAAATGCCTACACAAAGAAGCTGGAAAAATCTCACACTAGTGCATTAACAGAACATTTATAAACTTTAGAACAAAAAGAAGCAAACTCACCCAGAAGAACTAGATGGCAGGAAATAATCAAATTGAGAGCTGAAATCAACAAAATAGAAACAAAGAAAACACAAAGAATCAATGAGACAAAGAGTTGGTTCTTATGAAAAATCATCAAAATAATCAAGCCTTTATCCAAAAGCAGAGAGAGATAATCCAAATTAACAAACTCAGAAATGAAAATGGAAACATAACAACAGATACAGGAGGAAATCCAGAGAATCATTAAATCATATTTAGAAAACCTGTGCTCCACAATATTGGAAAACATAATGGAAATGGACAACTTTCGGGATAAATGTCACTTACCAAAATTAAATCAAGACCAGATAAGGAAATTAAATAGGCCTATAACTGCTAAAGAAATGGAAACAGTCATCAAAAGTCGGCCAACCAAAAAAATCCCAGGACCAGATGATTTCAGTTCAGAATTTGACAATATTTTCAAAGAAGAACTAATAACAATACTCCTCAAATTGTTCCACATAATAGAAACAGAAGAAAGCTTGCCAAACACTTCTTATGAGGCTACAATTACTGTGATGCCCAAACAACATAAAGACATTACTAAGAAAGAGAAATACAGACCAATCTCACTCATGAACAATGATGCAAAAATACTCATTAAAAAACTGGCAAATAGAATCCAAAAACACATTAGAAAAATCATCCACCATGATCAAGTTGGCATTACCCCAGAGATGCAGGGACTGTTCAATATATGAAAATCTGTCAATGTAATCCACAATATAACCAAATTGACAAATAAAAACCACATCATCATCTCATTAGATAATGAAAAAGCTTTTGACAAAATACAACATCCATTCATGATAAAGGTCTTGGAGAGAGCAGAGATACAAGAGAAATACCCAAACATAATAAGGTATTATACATCAAGCCAATGGCCAACGTTAAATTAAATGGAGAGAAACTCCCAGCTATCCCACTGAAATCAGTAACAAGACAAGGTTGTCCACTCTCTCCATATCTATTCAATATAGTTCTTGAGGTCCTAGGTAAAGCAATAAGACAACAAAAGGATATCAAAGGGATATAAATTGGAAAAAAAGAAGTCAAACTCTCACTATTTGCTGATGATATGATAGTTTACATAAGCAACTCCAAAATTTCTACCAATGAACTTCTACAACTAATAAACACTTTCAGTAATGTCGCAGGGTATGAGATTAACTAAAAAAAAAACTCAGCAATCCTCCTTTACACAGATGATAAATGGGCTGAGAAAGAAATCAAAGAAACATCACTCTTCACAATAGCCACAAATAACATAAAATATCTTGGTGAAACTCTGACCAAACAAGTGGAAGACCTGCATGACAAGAACTTTAAATCTTTGAAGAAAGAAATTGAAGAAGACACCAGAAAAGGGAAAAAGAAATCTCTAATTCTCTTGGGCAAGTAGAATTAACATAGCAAAAATGGCAATCTTACTAAAAGCAATTTACAGATTCAATGCAATGTCCAGCAAAATCCCAGAAAAATTATTCATATAACTTGAAAGAAGAGTACTCAACATCATGTGGAAAAAACCAATGATAGCCAAAACAATCTTGTACAATAAAGGAATTTCTGGCAACATCACAATCCCTGACTTCAAACTCTACTACAGATCTATAGTACTGAAAACAGCCTAGTAGC
>NW_004949099.1:25151310-25174070 GCF_000317375.1 Microtus ochrogaster | reverse complement strand
GAGTGAGGTAACCCAGACCCAGAAAGACAAATACAATATGTACTCACTCATAAGTGGCTTTTAGACATAAAGCAAAGAAAATAACCCTATTATTCACAGTCCCAGAGAACCTAGAAAACAATGAGGACCCTATGAGTGACATACACATGTATCTAATCTACTTGGGAAATAAAAAAAGGCAAGATCTTTTGAGTAAAATGGGAGCATGGGGACCATGGGAGTAGGTTGAAGGGGAGGGGAGAGGAAGGTAGAGAAGCAGAGGAAAATGTATGGCTCAATAAAATAAATTTAAAAAAAAAGATGTGTTACATTTGCTTATGGTGTGGAATTTTTTTTCATGATTCAAAGGTGTGCTATATTCTTTCACGGTGCATTTGTTTAATTCCATAAAGCCATGTTGCTCTGCATGTTTAAAATACCTTATTGGTCTGAAAAAGAGTTAAGCAGCCAATTCCTAGGCAGGAGAAAAATACTGGAGCTGGCAGGCAGAGAGAACAAATAGGAGGTGTTATAATGGTAGAAAAGATTGAGGAACAAGATAAGGAGAAGGACATTAGGGTCCAGTCACCCTGCTACACATCAAGCCATGAAGTAAGAAATAAAGAAAGCTATACAGAAATAGATTAAGATAAAAGCCCAGAAGAAAAAGAAAGACGGGATAATTTAAACTAAGAAAAACTGAGTAGAAACATACCAAGCTAAGGTCTGGTGTTTATGAGCAAGAATAAGACTTCATGTGTATTCATCTGGGAGCTGGGTGGTGCAACCCCCGATGAACCAAATACTTAAAAACAAATCAAAAACCCAAAACACAACAACCATAATTAGGAGCACTTATTCCTCTTGCAGAGGATTGGGGTTTGGATTCCAGAACCAGCATGGAAGCTTACAACCACCCATGATTTCAATTCTCAGAAACTAGGTGAGGTCTTCTGACCTCTACGGGTACCAAGTATGTATGTGATATACTTAAATAAACACAGCCAAAGTACTCATAATTGTAAAAATAAAATAAATCTTATTTTTAAAGACAATTGGAAGATGGTAGGTATTGGCAAACTGGTGGCTCTCTTTGGATATTGTGATCTAGATTTGACAGAGGGAAGTAACTATAATTCTATAATTTAGGTTTAAATGAAGGGAAGGAGAAACCAGTTTTAAGAGATAAGGCAAGATATTCTACACAGAAAGCTTTTAGTGAATTTCAGCAATTAGAAGGCTGCTAAGCAGGTGTGAGACCTTGTGGCTAGTCCCCAGTATTGAAACTCATTATTTCTATCTATCCATTCATTTATCCATCTGTGCATTCACCCATTTATCTAACAAATATTCTATTCTGGGGAGAAGAACAAATAGCAAAGGGGTGTGAATAAATTTGTTAGTTTTCAGGAAAGAAATTTACTTCTTAATTGGGCCTGGTCTCTTTTTATTGCCTTCTCAGCCACCTATCAGTATAAAGTCTCCATGATCCAACCCTCCCCTCATAATATCACAGAACAAAAATTTCATGGAACTAATTATTACATACATTTTAAAAATATGTATTAACTTCTTTCATATGTTTGAACCCTGTCTACCAAAACAATTCAAAAGCCTTTCTTTTATGTTTGAGGAGACATCTGCTTGGTTGTTTTCAGCTGCTTAGCCCCAAAAGAATCACACAGAAACCATCTTATCTAAAGCACTGCTTGGCCCATTAGCTCTAGCTTCTTATTGGCTAACTCTTACATCTTAATTTAACCCATCTCCATTAATCTGTGCATCACTACAAGGTTGTGGCCTCCCAGCAAATTTTAGCACTTCTGTCTCCATTGGCAGTGGCTCCATGGCTTCTCCCTGACTCCAGCTTCCTTTTTCCAACATTCAGTCCAGTCCCCCCTCCCTCGCCTACCTAAGTTCTGCCCTATTAACAGGCCAAGGCAGTTTCTTTATTCATTAACCAATGAAAGCAACACATAGACAAAAGGACCTCCCACACCAAGTTTGGGATATTTTCATCCCAGTCTACTTTCCCACATGTCAGACATGTAGTCCATAACCCACAGTGCATCAGCTAATATTCCAAGTGCTCATCCTTAAAGAACTGATTGCTGTTATTTCACTCCCATGGGTAGCACTAACACTGGAGAGATTGCAGCATTTCTCTCTGTGTGTCGCCTTATCTCTACATTCATTAATTAAAGCAATTAGGTTGGAGATTCTTTGTATTTCCCAGCTAGTCTGAAAAAGCTGACAGTTCAATTGAATTCATCAGCTAAGTACCTAAAGTTACAAGATCTTATAATTAGCAATTGACTTTAGAGACTTTAACAAATAATGACAACCCCTTCTAACAAAGACCAATCTTTAGCATACCACACTAGCACCATATAGGGAGGGTACTTGCAACATACAACCAAGTGCCATCCACTCTATCACGGGCCATTAACAATGTTTTCATCACAGAAGATTGACTGCATGCAAACATTATTCCACACATGTACACACAAGCACTCACAGAATAATAGCAGAGATGTGACAAAAAGCAGAAACAGAAACTGTTTGCACCTCTTTTGGAAGTCAAAAGAATGGATGTGTAACATATCCTATATTAGATAAGCCCTTGGAAATCATTGTTTCTCTGTATCCTTGGACTCATGAGGTCCTTACTATCTAAGAAAGAGACGTGTCCTAGACTGGTCCTCATAGAACTGAGCATCTGGGTGAGGGAAATCATGGAAGGAAGAGAAGGATGACTTTTTTCTGGTCTCTGCATGTATTTGAGAACATTTTCATTAATGAATTTTAGAATTCTTCAGAATGTATGAATTTTATGAAAAAAAGTTGCATGGGTTTCCCCGTCCTGTTTCCTAGATAACCCTTGGAAGTGTAGTTAGAATAATTCATCAAAAGCCATATTTCACTAACCTCTCTGAAATACACATTCTTCTGATAACAATCTTATGGGAAATGACTGTCAGCACAATGATAAGGAGAGTTAAGCCAGACAGAATAAGTGATGTTAATCATTAATACCTCTGGTGTGTGGTGTATGAATAGAGAAGTGGGTCAGAATGCTAAGCTAAGAGCCTGGCCCAAATCTGTTCCATAGTTCTCATTTTTCTTGTCTGAATTGTGAAGCAAGGCATGGAAACCTACAACCCTACATTTCTGCTCCAGCCTGCTTTCTATTGACTAAGAAGTTCATTGTTCGCACCAATTCTATTGACCAACACAAGTCAGCAAACAAAGAGAGAATGCTTACTCAAGGGGATAGGAAATGGGAGTAAGAATCTGTTAGATAATAACTGTTTAGGTTCAAATTTTACGTGAAGTTGAAAACAGAAACAAAATGCAACAAAAGCCTTAATCAATATCATTCAGTAGCATAAAATATTCATTTCAGGCAACTGGATAGAGAAACTTTGGGGAATATGGGTGATTGGATAACACAGCTTCAATTCTTTCTCAAGATCTTACTGAAGACCCAGATGAAGAAAATCATATGTCTGCATTTGGAATTCCAAATAAAGGCATCAAGAGCTTCTTAAGCTTAGCAAAGAGAGGTAAATGTCAACTCTATCCTCTTCTCACCGTTAAAGGGAATGACACCTTCAATATATTTTCAAGGAGAAATGAGTTCCTTCTCAATCCAATGATGGATGAGATATGAACACTCTTTTTTGATGCAATAGAATATCTTATTTGTGGTCATTTGAAAGGAGACCAGGAATCAAAGTAATAAGAACTCATAGGAGCTTCAGTGAATTGCACGTGACGCCTTAAACTAGTTTGTCAAGACAGGCTTTCAGAAGGTTCATAAGGAAAAACGTATGTTTGAATGTGAGATGGGTAGGCACTGTGGGGCAGAGAAGCCATAGAGAATGGAGTCTGGGATTCGCTTTATAAGTGGCATTCTAGTCTATGCTTGGATCATAGTCTTCTCAGCTCAGAACTGGACATCATGTGAGCTTTGATATATAGCTCCACCCTTATCCTCTGCATCATTAGCCACACTCAGTGTCTATTACTCTATCCCTTGAGTGAAAATACAAACCTACTTCTAAGGATTTTATGAGAATTAATAGGTAACATTATTAAAAGCAGTGTTCACTAGAGATTATTCTCTTAACACATTAGCTTTTAGTGAGGCCAGCACTGTTACCATCATTATATATTATGAGTAAATTTGTTTCACTTGGGTTTGATTGTTTCCTTAAAGGACTACAAACTTATTGAGTACCACAGGGCAATGTCTAGGATGCTTCCCTTGAAAATGGAAGAGTCTTTGGAGGTAGAAAATGCTACAGACTTTTCAAGAGTCTGGGACAGAAAACTTTGTGGTTTCCACTGGATTTAGAGAGGACAGTGTCATTGAAAAAACTCACATACCGTGTAAGAAGTACAGTGTTTTTGAGGTCACAATCTGGAAAAGTGGCTTACTTACCGTGGGAAGTGACTGATGCTTGGGGCACTTGAGACTTTTTCAATGAACCAGACATGGAACATTGAAGGCTTCAATACCTCTGAGGCCTAACCATCACCTGACTGTGATAACATGGCAGAGTCTGGACAAGAACTGGCCCAGAGAGAAGAGGCTGCTCAGTCATTAGATGAAGTCTATTGTCAGTTTCTGTCACTCTTTGTTCATGATTCAGCATCATCAATAAATAAACAGATAGCAACAATTCTGCCAAGACGGTAAGGCAGCCACCCCAGTGGAAGGAGAGAGCTGGTGAGGGGAAAAAAGGGTTGGGTCTACATGTTTTATTGGTGTGTGGGTCTATGCCCATCATTAATAATTATTTCATCTACTGGGATTTCTCTTGCATATTTATTGGAAGAATAATGGTTTCTACTGCTAGTTAGAAAAATTAGAAAGTGACTGAGATTGATTCTATCTCAAATAGCTTCCAGATTCACACCTTTGTAAATACAGAATTTGAGTGTGTGCTGAAATGCACACACGTAGTAAAACTACTTACTTCATTTATTGAATCGTTAAGCCCTCATAATGTAAGCTTAAGGTCAACTACCTTTTAAATAGCTGTCAGGATTGAACCAAGCCATTCTGACCTCAAAGCTCATATTCTCACAGTAACAAAGTAGTAAACAGAACTATTTATTTATTGACTATAATAAGGAACAATGATACTGCTTCTCAAGAATAGCTGTGACTAAGGATGATGCTGATATGCAAGTTGAGTGTGAGCTTCTTGGCACAATTGGCTTTTAAAATATTGCCCAACTTATATAAGGTAAGGAAGGCATCACAAGCCACTGCCATGAGAGACTTAATTCAATAAAACAATTTCAAACATTCATTTTTTTTAATGAACAGGTTATTAGTTGTATTAAAAAAGAGAAAAGGTTTACTGCTAAGAATGTTTATGTGTGTGTTTCTGAGTAATGTATATAATGTGCATGAAAAGAAAGAGAATAGGTACAAGAATCTAAATGATGAACCACATCAAAATTTCAGGACCAACAATTATAAGAGGTAATATATGAAACATATTTCCTTATTAAGTCTTAGTGGATTGGTATTTCATAAAGAAAAAAGGCACAAAAACTCAACTTACTATTAGTATTGTCTTTAAAAAAACAACACCATATTTTATAAATTTGTATATGTTCTCTTTAATTCTTAAAAATTCCCATACAATGTGGGCATTTCTATGTGTAATATAAACACAAGGAAACTGAGGCCAAGAGAAGTTAAATACTAGCCCAATCCATAGCTAATCAGTGGTAGAGTCAGGTTTAAAACACAGGATTCGAAGGTTGGTTCAAATCTATGTTATTAGACAGCAAAACCAAGGTTTTATCAGTTCCAATGATACAATGAGTGATGCATTTTATGATGTATATTTTTATTGTCAACCTGGTTACATTAAAAATCACCTACATCATTAATAAGGAATACCTAATCTGCTAGGACCTTTCCAGGTAGAATGAACTAGTCATATGGGACAAGTTATGAACATGAGTAGGGCTTTCCTACTAAGATGAAGTCTCAGAGTGAATATAACAAGAAAAATAAAACTAGCTGAGGAAACCACTCTCTTGTTCTGTTCTCTAGTCTACAGAAATGTGAGCAAGTAGCCTTAGGTTTTTCACCCCATGGCTTCAATCTATTACTGCTACCATTTCTCCTCCACCAAAATGACCATACCCTGAAACCATGAGTCCAAACAAGCAATTCTACCTTTACATTGCTTACCATAAGGTATCTGGTTAAGAGACTAGATAACTAATTATTATCCCCCCACACAGTAAACTCTCAAGTCTCCTTTTCTTCTTTAAAGGGGCATGTAAGAAAATTGCATGAAATATAAGATTCAAACTTGTTTTTTTTTTTTTAATTGAGAATTGTTGCAGCATAGTCCGCTGGGTTGCATCCCCTTAACTGTGAAGATTCAGAGGTAGATGAAATGCTAGCTTTCTGTGAGACATTCATCTGTAATAAGAGCTTCTCTATGGAAATGTCTTTGTCCATACAGCTGAGCCTCTTCGCCCCCTCAGAGAGACACTGTGGCCAGCAAATGGCAATCATGCTGGCTCAAGGACCCTCATGGTGTCTGTGGTTCCCAAGACATTCCTATTTTCTTCTTTTTTCACTTAGAAAAAAAATGAAATTGAAAAAAAAAATAGAAGAAATCCTCCACCAAGACACATGGGAGCCTGGTATGGGAAAACTTGTATCCCTACCAGGGACCAAATAGCACTCAAGATGTATCAACAAAACCAAGAAAACTCTTCAAACACTCTTCAGGTTTTAGCTCCTATTAAAATGGCATTCAATAAAAGATATGTGATTCCCAGTACTATACTACTCATTTTTCTGTTGCTGTGATGAAACACATGACCAGAAGCAACTTTCAGAAGTACAGGGTAATTTTGGCTAATGGTTATAGTGGTAGAGTCCACAATGGTGAGAAATGCATGACAGCAGATAGCTGAAAAAGTAAGCAGGTTGATCATGTTTTTTTTTTCATAGAAAGCAGAAAGGAAGAAAGAGAATGAACTAGAAATTGACTGGGGTCATGCATCCTCAAAACTTGCTCTCAGTGACATATTTTCTAAAGCAAGGCCCCAGATCTTAAAAGTTCTATAACTTCCCCCAAATACCAATAACAACTGGAAAGTGTTGAAGCACATTAGCCTTTGGATCACATCTTTTCTTTTAAACCACTACACTGTCATACTTGAGTAGAGCAATCTTATTCTACTTATATGTAGGGCTGGAATATGAGAAAACATTTCTAGAGTGAACATTCATACACCACAGCAGGAATCAAAGTAAATATTCCAACACCTAGGAGGCAGAGACACGAAGAACCCTGTGAGTTTAAGACCATCTTAGTCTACAGAGTGAGTTCAAGACCAGCCTGGGCTACATAATTAGGACTTTCCTTGAACAAGCAAGTGCAACCAACCAGCCAATAAAAACACTTAAGTAAAAAAAACCTGAAGGATTGATGAAAAGAAATCAATGATGTCAACTGTGAATCAGATTTGGGATTCATCTCACTATTGTCTAAAGCAGTCATTGTTAAAATGATCCAGTCATTAAATATGGGTTCTCTTGAAACAAAAGAAAAATATTTTTAAAAAATCTTATAAAGGAAAACAACAAATTACAAAAAAGAACAAAATGCAAATGATACAATTAAATTTATAAAAATACAATTTAAATAATCTGGGTAGTCTCAAAAAGCAACTGAAAATAACAGAGGGTGTGTTGAATAAACTTGAGGAATCATGAATAGGGTCGCTTAATTTGAACAAAAAGTAGGAAGTTGTCTGGATGAAATGGACAGAATTATCTGTGTGGTGATAGCAATGGATGTGCTGTTATTATAGATTTCCAGAAGGAAAAGAGAGAGAAGATAAGGCTGAAGAGTACTTGAAGAAATTATGGTTGAATTATCTCCAAACGTGGTGAAAGATACAGACTATATACTTAAAAAAATTTAACTAACTCTACAAAGGACTAAACAAAAAATGAACATAAAAGTTAAATTTTTGATAGTTAAATTTTTGAAAATAAAACAAAACAACAGCAACAATAAGAAACAAAGCAAACCAACAACAGCAGCAACAAAAAACAAAAGAAAACACATCCTGGAAACTCCCAGAGAGAAACAATGTGTTTCCTATGGTAGATTTGTCATTGAAATAATGAAATCCAGAAGGACAACCACAGGTTTCAGGTGTTTACAGATGATAATTACCAATTTTGAAGAATTATAGGTCCTATAAGACTGCCTCACAGGAATGAACCACTCAGCCTAACATTTTCCTTGTAATTTTCCTAAATCACATACTGGGATTGACACTAAAATTGTTGTACTGTTTGCTACCTAAGAATAACAATAAAAATAATAAAGGAAAAAGGTTCCAAACAGAATTGAGGTTTCTATGTTTCATTCAAAGAGAAAAACATTGAATTGAGTAGAGTGTTTTAAGGTAGGTTTGTGTACTGTAATACTGAGACACGGCCAAAATACACAGATACCTTCAAATAAATAAGTCAAGGCAAAAGTCTAGAATCTTTTTACATAGCCAAAAAGGAAGCATTCAGATAAGCAGAAGACTTAAGATCAGAGAAAATAAAATAAGTGAACAAGAGGTTGTAGCACTGACTTTCAATGATCTTTAATGCAGATATTCAAAACATATGAATCAAAAGTACTATAGCCACAGTAGATTCCAATCAATATGATCGAATGATACATTTTGAACAAACACTTTACTTCAAATTATGCTTCATAATTAGGCTCAATGTAAAAGGCACATGAAAAGTCATTTAATACAGCACTTTTTTTAAAAAATGGAAATTGACTAGCTTTTATATATGATAAAGTAGATTTTTTAAATCAAAACTATTTCTAAAATGCTATAATAGAATGAGTGAGTGTATGCACCAGAGAGAGAGAGATGTGCATGAGTGTGTTATTCCAGCAAATTAGAAATATGAACATTTGCCAAATATGCAAAGAATATTTACTAAGATAGAAAATAGGTTTAAATATAAGAAAAACCTGACTAATTAAATGTAATTGCAATAACAGACACTGCTACTGTTATCAGGACAGATGGCAGAAAGAAAACAGAAAAAAAAACACATATGTAATAAAACCCACATAACTAAATAATTGAAATTCTAAAAAGAATGTCTAGGAAAACGTGAAGAATATCATTAGAGCAGATGCAAATGGGTCTGGAGAGCAGGGTTGATGCTCAAGAGTGCTTGTTCTGCTTCTTGAGGACTTGAGCTCCAATCCCCAGGACCCATGTTAATTGACAGCTATCACTGCATATCACTGTAGTTCCAGCATCGGGCTTCCAATTCAGTAAGACTCTCTGTTTCCAGTCAAAAAGGTAGATAGTGATAGAGCAAAGTATGTGGTCTGCCCTGACCCCTGTGCATGAACACCTATGCACCACACATACGACACACACACACACACACACACACACAACATGACAACAATCAAATGCATTTAAATTGTATGGTGCAACTAAATCAGGAGAGACAGGGAAATGAAGAAGTGAGCACCTCCATGAACTACAAAGGGTGGAGGCTGGAGATATGCTTCAGTGGTTAATAGCACTGAGAGCTTCAGCAGTGGACATGGGTTTTATTCCCAGCACACACATGGTGGGTCACAACCATCTGCATGTTCAGTTCCAGAGAATTTGATCTTCTCTTTTGATCTCTATGGGCAATTTACAACTGTGGTGCACATGCATGCATAGAGGCAAGACACTCAGTCCCAAAGAAACACACAGAGGCCTACAATAATAATAAACTGGTTGGCCTATTAGCTCATGCTTTCTTATTAATTAATTTTTACATCTTAAATTAATCTATAATTCTTGTCTGTGTTAGCCACGTGGCTTGGTACCTTGTATCAGTGAAACATTCTCATTTTGCTTCCTCTGTGTCTGGGTGACAACTGCAGACTGAGTCTTTCCTCTTCCCAGAATTCTCCTTTTCTCTTCACCCCACCCCTACTTCCTGCGTGGTCGCCCTGTCTGTACTTCCTGCCTAGTTACTAGTCAATCAGTGTTTTATTAAAACAATACAAGTGACAGAGTACAAGACCATTGTTCCACAGCATAGGTAGGCAAGGATAGTTCTGCATTAGAAAAGCAATCAATGTAATCCAACATCCTACAAACCTTATGGCCTTACTTCATTGTTTTATACTTAAATTCTTCCCAAGAGAACTCTGAAGATTGTTCTAAAAATCTTTGTGAAAACATGCGTGTTATGAGGAATTTGTGAGTTTCTAGTTACCACATGGTCTTTCTATGCTATATTTCACTTAGTTTTTACTATCGTCTTTACTTTTCAAATAAATATACCAACTGAGAAAGAAGAAGACTTGCTCAAGATCAAATACTGTCAGTAAAGGACAGGGTATGTAACCACATTCCTAATATTCATCACTTCTCCTAGGAGCAGGTTCATAGATTCTGCTCACAGGAATGTAGTTACAGGAGACCAGTTCCCGGTACTATCAATCATAGGCAGGGAATTCTTATACCACTCTTCTTGTGATCCCGCACCAATGCTATAGTGGACCAACAGATACCTATTGCAAATTATAATGTAGAAGATTTCTAAATACTAAAGAGCAAAGTTCATCTTTTTTTTAGATAGTCTATCACATCATTATCTTTGACATTGTCCAACAATAAATTGAAAATGGTGAGAAAATGCAAACAAAATAATTCACCTACCCAGAATTCCAAAAGCCAAACCAGTGGTTCTTTTTTTCTTTTGTTTGTTTACTCAGGTACCAGGTAAGTCTTAATTATTTGGATGGTCATTTAATATATCTGAGCTGAGCACTTAGTATAAACTAAGACATTTCTGAAATTTTAGAATATATTGAAAGGGATAGTAGACAGGCTCTGTTCTAACAACACAGGTAATTATGAGACAAATTTTATTACTAGATCATCAATCTTTCTGCAGTCTGATCTAAGTATATTTGAAGTCATCAAAACCATTTAAGGATAGCTCAATTGTCCTTAGAGAGACATTGTCCAGAAACTGATAGGAGTAAATGCAGTAATCCACAATCAAACACTAAGGCTCAGCCAGGGGGCCCCTGAGGAAGAGTGGGAGCAAGGATTCCAGGAGCCTGAAAGATCAAAGACACCACAAGAACACGATCCATAGAATCAACTAAACAGGGCTCTTAGGGACCCACAGACTGAATTGACAATCATGGATACTGAAAGGGTCTGAGATTGATCATCTGCACATACGCTGTGGTACTTTAGCTTGGGATTTTTGTTGGAATCTTAACAATTGTAGTAAGAGTATCTCTGACTTTATTGCCTGCTTGTGGGACCCATTTCCTTCTACTGGGGTTCCCTTGTCAAGCCTTGATATGAGGGTCTGTTCCTAATCTTATTGTAATTTGTTATGCTGTTTTCAGTTGATATTTCTGGGAGGTCTGCCTGTTCTTTTCCTCTTTCTCTTCCTCTTCCTCTTCTGTGCTCTGGAGCAGATTTTGGCAACTGGACTGCCAAGGTCTGCAATAAAAGTGGATCTAGAGAAGAGGGGAAGTGGGTGGTGAGAGCACTGGAGTGAAACAAGGGAATAGGTGGAGGTAGGAGAAAGTGTGGTCAGGATGGAATGTATATAAAGAATAAAAATAAAAATGAAAAATAAGCCATATAAGGACCTACAAAATGGTTCAACAGGTAAATGGCCTTACAGTTTAATCCCAGTAACCTGAATTCTATCCCAAGAGTCCCTATAAATATAGAAAGAGAAAATAGACTGCTCAAAGTTGTCCTCTGCCCTCTACATGCATTTGTCTTATTAGGCCTCACATACTCACGCAGAATCAGATGTGCACATACGCTATTACAGTAAGATAAAATAATAATAAAATTATATACCATTTAAGGTCTGGGAGTATAACCCATTGAGGGAATACTTGTCCAGCAAGTTCCAGGGGTAATGTTAATTTTAACAGCCACAAAAATTAGTTATACAATTCTACGTATGTGGTATAATTGATTTGAATTATTAGTTAAAAGGTTTCCTTTGTTTTAGGTTATCTCTTTTCCTTAAACTCTAAGGAATAGAGCTGTGGGTCTAGAAGATATTAAACATATCATTTCTGAAATACTATCTATTCCTCCCTCATATAGCTCACATGAAGATAACTCACTGCTATCACCTGTGTAACAACTATGTGTAGTATTATGATTTTCAAAACCCTTTGAAAATTGACCTTTTTTGAAAAGTAAGAAGAGAGATTAGTATATGCACATATACTATACACTCAATGTCAACTACTTTATTAGCTTTATTAGCACTTTCAAAATTATTTCTTCAAATCTGGGCATGACAGTTTGAGTGAGAAATGCCTACCCCAGAGTCTGTTATTTGAAGACTTAGTTCTCAGTCATTTGACGACACTGTTTGGGCAGTCTGAAGAGGTACAGTAATATTGAGAAAAGAATGTCATCAGAGGTCAGCCTTGGGTTTAAAGCCTTAAGTTTACCCTGCCTGCTTTGTGCTTGTGCTTGAAGACATGAATGCTCAGCTTCCTGCTCTGCCCTCCATCATTCATTACTACCCCATATCCTCTCAATGATGGATGGACTCTTACCCCGTTGGAACTCCAAGTGTGAGTAAACTCTTCCTTAAGTTGCCTTGGTCATGCTATTTTTATCATATGCAACAGAAAAGAAACATATAAACCGTACTATGTTATAGCAGATATTGTGTGTTTTAGTCAAAAACAATAAATACAAATATGCTCTACTAAGACTAAATTCAGTTTTAGAATATCAGGCTTAGAGAAATCCAACTGTTTATATAGTAGGCCACATTCTATTTAGCCAATATGATATGCTAAAAATGTGATCTGAACCCTGATTGCTGTTTTGCCTTCTGCATGCCCCAGGGGATGTGTAAACACAAGGAGCTTCCAGGTCCCATTAGTGAATTGAATATTTGTTGTGTTGCTATGTTGCATGTGCCCTGGTCTATACTTTGTCCTAAAGATTAAACTTCCTGTGCTTTAATTTTCTTTCAAAGATATTAATGTAGAATATAATATCATAGCAGGGTGGTGGTGGAGCATGCCTTTAATCCCAGCACTCGGGAGGCGGAGGCAGGCAGATCTCTGGGAGTTCGAGGCCAGCCTGGTCTACAAGAGCTAGTTCCAGGACCGACACCAAAAAGCTACAGAGAAACCCTGTCTCGAAACCCCCCCCCAAAAAAAGATATTAATGTAGAATATAATATCATGTTATCAATGTTGAAAATATTTGAAAAGAAACTTGTTAAAGAAAGAAAAGAAATGGATGTAATGGGTTTTCATTATATTTTATCTATCTATCTATCTACCTATCTACCTATCTATTTATTTATTTTGGTTTTTTGAGGCAGAGTTTCTCTGTAAAAAAGCTCTGTGTGTTCTAGAACTCACTCTGTAGACCAGGTTGGTCTCCAACTCAGAGATCCACCTGCCTCTGTCACCTAAGTGCTGGGACTAAATTTATACATGATATTCAAAGACTAGATTTAAAATCATATTTGTTAGCTATACATTTTTGACTTCCTATTTTTCAGTTGATAATTTGTTATAACTATGTAGTGACCTGAAATTTGGGATTAGAGTAGATATCAGAATGTTTTACTCATCAATATTATAAAGTCTTTATAAATGTAATAAAATATGTAACACTTTTTTACATAATATTTGTATCTTATTCATAATGTGCTCCTGTTTACACTTTATATTTAGCCAAGAAGCCTGCAAGTTATCTGCAAAACTTTCATTATTTTTGAAGAGTTGTATTTGAACCTTGAATCTCCTGAATTCAAAGCATTTGCTCTAACATTGAGCTACACCCTTAATACCTCTATATCTCTGTAACTCTGAGATAAATTTAAAGATTTATGTATTCTCATTTCATATGAGTATTTTGGATGCTTATATGTATATATTTATTTGTACCATATGTGTGTCTATTGCCCCTGGGGGCTAAAGTGGTCCATTAGATCTTTTGGAACTAAAGTTACAAATGGTTATAAGCTGCTACGCTAATGGTGGTTACTAAAACTGGATCTTCTTCACAATCATTCTTAACATTTTTCCATCTTTCCAGGCCCTAAAAATCTTAAAATAAAATTTAAGTACATGGTATGTATGTGACTCTAATAAATGACTATATGAAGAACATGTATTCATAATATATAACAGAACACTACAACTATACTAATTGGAATATAATGAACTAAGGGAATATTTTACATATATACATATATATACACATCCATCCATATGTATATATATATGTATATATATATATACACATACATACATACATATTTCTGGATGTTTCTCCCAAGCACTTTTGCTTTCCACATAAAGTATCTATCTAAATGATTAGAATGACATAGAAAGACACAGAGCCACTTATGGACAGTCATACAGATAGAGGCTGTGATTGCCCACAGCCTTACACTTTAGGGTGAGGAGATCAAAGTTTTGACTTCATCTGATTCCTATGAGCTGACAAGTGCTATGAGTTCCTTTTCCAAGCTGCACTTGTAAAATAGAAAAAAAAACAACATCTACAATACAAGTTGTTGTGGATATTGTGGGATTATGAATACCATTTACACTAGCCGCTTGACAGATGGTAGCAGTGGTGAAGGGAGAGATGGGGGAAAGGAAGTCATGGATAACATTTACTAGCTCACAACCAGCACCATTTGAACAAATGAAAAACAGAAAATAGATTCCTTCACATGTAACGTAGGCTGTTCTCTGAAATATACTTGTTATTAGAGACCTCATTTAAATAAGCTTTAATATATATGTATATATACATATACATATATATTTATGGAGACAGATGCTCTACCATGAGGGGGTATGATTTCCGTCTTTCATGGAGTCATTAACTTAGCGTAGACAGCATCAATGTTAGAAGTACCACTCACAGGGCAAATGAGTTTTGCCATCATGGATGCGTTGTTTTGGACTGTGTTTTCTGTCATTGTCACTATGTATCTGAAGAATTGCTTTTTGATACACACTTTAATCAACTCTGCAGTGTACCTACCATACCTTGCTTTCTTCTAGAAAGAAGCAGAGAGCCTTTCTAAAGAAATGGGTTCAAGAGTAGAGAACAACTGTTTGCAGTAGAGCAGAGACTCTGAAATGTGGCAACCAAGTTCTTATTCTGATAAGGACATAAAAACAAACAGAAGGCTTTTGCAAGCTCTCATTAGCCTAATGATCATCCCTGGAAAGAGTCAAAATATTTTATATAGCTCCTCCGTTATGGTGAAACTATGATAATTTTCCAAACTAGAGTAATTTTTTTCTGAGGTAACTGACTTTTCCATTGTGATGGAATGTAACCTGGAGCCATCAACCAAATAAGCCCTTTCCCCCTTAAATAGCTTTTCTTCCCCAAGGTATTTTTACTATAGCATCAGAAAACAAAAAGACAACAGCTTTACAATCCAGCTGTGTAAGACTTGTTGGTATAGGACTCATACATACTCCCACTTTCACCCTCCTATGCCTTTCTTTGTCCTAAGATGTCGAACTAAATCTGCTTTTGTATCAGTTAGGATCAGAAAAATGTGCAGTCAGGAGGAGGAGGAACCCAGCCCTGCTACCTCGCAGGGCCTGGCAAACACGTGCATGCTTAGTGTTCGTTTCTGCCACTTAGGTGGGTGATTCTGCACATCTGTACTGCCTGGTTAGACCTCGTGATGGATGAGGCTGTCTCTCTCACTCTCTTCAAGACTCCTAGCAGCTCTGAGAACAAAGCTCTTGCACACGGGAGACTTTTAGTCACTTCACTTGACTGATGACAGTATCTGTAACTGACAAGCAGGGGCTCCATTGTGCACAGCAAATGAATGGGCAGGGGCTCCATTGTGCACAGCAAATGGATGGACATGGTCTAAATGAAGAAAAATGTCAAGTCGTTTGTTTGTTAGGACTCTTCCTGGCATCACATAAATTACCTGAGTGGTAAAGTAAAAATAAAGGTGAGACTTAGTTAAATTTTATGGAAGCATGAGAATCTTTTCGCCAATATTTTCAACTTTTGCTCATAGGGATATTCCCAGGGACTATTTGGGGTTATTATGAATGCAGAATACGGAGCTAGACTATTGGACTCATTCTTATTTATTTATTTATTAAAAATTTCCACCTCCTTCTCTCCTCCCATTTCTCTCCCTCTCCCTCCACTCCCCCTCCCCCTCCCTCTCCAGTCCTAAGAGTAGTTAGGGTTCCCTGCCCTATGGGAAGTCCAAGGTCCTCCCCTCTCCATCCAGGTCTAGGAAGGTGAGCATCGAAACAGACTAGGTTCCCACAAAGCCAGTTGGACTCATTCTTCATCCCAATGTATTGTCTGAAAGACTTCACCAAGGAAACCATTGGGGGCTGAGTTCCCCATGTAGTAAATGAGTGATAGCATCTACCTAGTGAGTAAGAGATGAGGGCTAAACAAGCCAGCAGGGTCCATGCTGACAAATTTAAAGGGGGTGGTAGAAACATTAAGTATTATTACTTATTATTGCCAATTATTGCTGCAGAAGGGCCTGTGAGTGACGCATGGGACACACTCTTCTGCACAGGCATTGCAGACTCTCTGGGAAGGAGGCATTTGTAGGACTTGGAGCATTATGTGTGACCCACTCAGGTCTCCTCTGTCCTTTCCAGCTGTTCCCTGGTATACATCCTCAGCACTTGCGGGACACCCAACAGCTGCTGACATGGCAGTATGACTGCCTGATGGGGTTTAGTGGCAGTGGTAGTGTTGACATGAGTGCCATGGAGGTTTTTACCAGGACTTAGGGACCAAGACCCCAAAGCATGGAGCTATAGGGCAGTCCCACTAGCTTCTTTCCCAATAGTTAGGCTGAAATAAGCACTTGGAGTCTCCTGCAGGACACAGGACACATCTCTGAGTGCCCAGCCTGACAAATTTATCCCCATACTCTGCAGCAGCTTCCTTCCTTTTCTGGCTTCATTGGTCTTCTTCCTTATGTGTTTTCTGGTACCACTTCCCTGATACAGATCTCATATTCTGCTTTTGGGGGGAAATGTGGATAAGGGCAGTGTCGATATCTTCTCCTTATACACAGATTCATTGATGTCCAGAGAAGTTTTCTGGAGGCTCTGTGTTGACTTCTGATCTGCACCATATATTCACGATAGACATATTTTAGGGACATTGAGGAAGGTTTTAAAGAGTTAACGGGGGGAAGAACCAAACAATCAGACCAAAAAAAAAAAAAACCCAACACACTGTCCCTTTAAAGGTATAGTCAGGCTGAGTTAAGATAACCCATCTTGTCTATTAGTGACATCCTAACTATTAAGACAGTAAAATACTTTTAATGTATAATCATGGTGTTTCTGAAACCTGTAGCCAGCACAGCTTTCCCTGTAATATTTCTAGCTGGCCCAGGGTTCATCCATCTGTGGAGTAAGGTCAACAGGTAACTTTTAGGATTCTGATCCAGCTAGAGCTGAAGACTTACCATTAACTTTCCCTGAACTTACCAGTAATTAATGTTTAGAACCAAATTCTGTTGGTGAAAACAAGATCACTGGCCAAGACATTCACTGGCTAGAGCCTATGCTTCATTCTCTCCTCCTTCTTTCAAAACTTCCCATTCATTGCTCAGCTGAAAACACGTCTGCTTGATACATTAGCCAACATAAAACTTTAATGCTATGAACAATTACCCTGTCAGCATCTTTCCCACTGCTCCAGAATGAGTGAGCAGAGCCCACTGCTCAGCAGGGAAGACATCTTCTTAAGAGGGGCAGAAACGTATGATCTTTTCACAGGTCAGTGGTCCCCCAAATTTCTTCTGGTTGGCACAGAAAAGACTAACACTACAATCTCATGTTCACTCAAAATGCTGTCAGTACAATGTTTGGTGAGCTGAAAAAAAATGTATGTCCAGGAGGAATGTGGAAGCACAACAGAGAAGCAAGGTGGGCCAAGCTCTCATTTGCTTCTTCATGGATAGTGATTGTTTGTTTGGTTGGTTTTTGGTTTTTTGAGACAGGTTTCTCTGTTTAACTGCTCTGGCTGTTCTAGAACTGTCTTTGTAGACTAGGCTGGTCTCAACCTCACAGAAATCCACCTGCCTCTGCCTTCAGAGTGCTGGGATTACAGGCATGTGCCACCACTGCCTGGCTGAATGGTGATATTTTATAATACCAGGGACATCTTTTCTGACATGTGGGAAAGGGAAGGTGGATGGAGCCAAGCCAAAAGCTGTGTTGTTTACCATTAGTCAGCAGCACCCCTTTTATAAACTACAGTAGAAACTGACATATGCTCAAGCATTTCCATATGGCTTTTACCTTTTAATTGGAAGATTTAGGTTGGTGGGAGTGAGAAGGGAAATTAGGAATCTCATGGGAATTGGCTGGAAGAAAAGATATAGAATATTCAAATGAAGTTTCAAAAGGCTTAAATCTTAGAAAAGAATAGATATTTTTTCTTTTTGTGGCTCACCTCAAAAAGAGAAACAAGTAAACAAAAAATTGAAAACAACACAGACATGTATTTCAGAAAGAAATAATGAAAATGAGGCATGGGAGCATTCTAAAGCCATCCAGCTGGCAGAGAGTTCTTTCTTGAAGGAGTTCTCTAACACGGATAATAAAATCCATTCCTTCAAGCAACATATCCATGTCTGCTTTGTTGAAAATAATAATTTTGGGAAGTAATTAATCACCATGTATACATACATTTCGTAAGCCATCTGGTATCAGAGTCAAAGGGAAGATTTCAGGAATACACGGAATTGGGAAGGGCAAGAGACTGCTTGGTGCCCTCTCAATCTCTGCCTGAAGAACACTTTCTGCCTCCTGTTACTACTGTCCAGGGGAACACAAAAATCTGAGGTTCAGTGAATTGCTGTGGTAAAGGCAGCCAGACATTTTGTCCCTTTGAGAGCATCCTTTAAATATAAGATCGTGGCATTCTGTCATCTACAGTCCTAATTGTAGTGTTCTCTCTGGAAGAAAAATGTTTCCTGAGGAGGGATCTGAGTTTTCCCCTTTACACAACTTTCTTATCAAGCATACATACAGTGCCTAATACTGTGAAATGTCCTTACAGGTACAGCGTTGTGGAGAATTTGCTGGAAGTGGTTAAAAAACAATATCAACACAGCAAAGGGAGGCTCCTGTGATGAGGGAGGTTAAGATGAAGGTGTTCTGGGGTGAGTGTGCACAGTAGGATAGAATGGGTCACATGTATAAAAATGTATACAGAAGAGTCCAAGAGAAGGCCACAGATGTGTACTTGAGAAGGCCTGTGAGACAGAAAACAGATCTGGAGAGTGAAACAGGTAGTGAGGGATGAGGAAAAGGCAGGAAGTGGGAACTGGTGTCCCCCACCATGCAGTAGGATGTTACATGATCTATTTATGTTTCAGAACACTTATCAACAACTCTCAGGAGATGGTGTGGTAAGTAAGTACTTGTTGGGCAAGTATGAGGACCTGAATTCGATGGCCAAAATGAATGTTTGAAAAACCATCCATGTTTATAATCCCAGCACAAGAGAGGCAGAGACAAGTAGATCCCAGGGCCTCTCCAGGCAGCTAAATGAGAATTCTAGAGTAACAGGCTCAGAGAGAATCTCTGCATCAAAAAAAAAAAAAAAAAAAAAAAAAAAAAAAAAAAAAAAAGAAGGTAGATAGTGAACACAGTGAACACGACAAACTCAAGGAAGGCAGACTTCTGGCCCCTACATATATCATCCAATTTTTTGTTTGTCTTTTCTTCGATTTCTTTAAGGGAAATTTTCATTTCCTATTTAAGGGCCTCTGTCATCTTCATGAAGTTATTTTTAATGTCATTTTCTTCTGCTTCATTTGCGTTGGGATATTCAGTCCTGCTCTTGTGGAACTGTCAGGCTCTGGTGGTGCCATGTTGCCCTTTATGTTGCTGAATGCATTCTTGCACTGCTGTCTACCCATACAGATTTGGGGTGCTGATTCTTGTGATGTCTTTGTTGAATGGGTCTTTGGTGCCTTTATTGTCCATTTCCTTTATTGTCTTTTGGCCTGAATGGCCAAGGGTTCTGGTGATTGGCTGCCAGGTTAAGTAGGACTATCTCAGTGGAAATTTGTGGGGGTTTAGATGCCTAGATCTGGCATATTGCCTAGTTCTGGCTGGTGTGGGCTTTACTTGTGCCTCTGGGATTTGTTCTTCAAACTAGTATGGGTTATGCATGTGCCTATGGAATTTGTCATTCCAAGGGGTGCGGATTTTGCCTTTGCCTGTTTTTCAAACTGGTATGGTTGGTGTTTGTGCCTATAGGGTCTGTTGATATTGCTGAAGAGGGCTGTTCACAGGGAGGGGAAGGCTCTTTTTATGATCAGTGCAGGTGGTGCTTGTGCCTCTAGGGGCTACTGATGCCTCAGGGGATCGTTGGGGGGGGCACAATGGGCTAGGTGGGTTTGGGCAAGGAAGTGGGACTTGAAGGTTACACAGTCAGTGATATGGCCTTTACATATATGCATATACCTGTGCACTCACACAACACAGACACACACACACATACACACAAGTCCATACGCACAGACATGTAGGTTACACATGCATATATAAGTATACACAAAGACAAATAGCAACAATACCCAGGATAGTCACACCAAATAATGCCCTGAGTACTACTGTGAGATAATGCTGTGAAGATTTATCTTTCATTTTAGTTTAATAAAACACTGACTGGCCAGTAGCCAGGCAAGAAGTATAAGCGGGGCAAGCAGACAAAGAGAATTCAAGGAAGAAAAAGGCAATGTGCAGTCACCAGCCAGACACAGAGAAAGCAAGATGAGAATGCCTTAATGAGAAAAGGTACCAAGGTACATGGCTAAACGTAGATAAGAATTATGAAAGGTAGATAATAATTATGAGAGCTAGATAATAATAAGCATGAGCTAATAGGTCAAACAGTTTATAATTAATATAAACACCTGTGTGTTTCTTTGAGACCAAATGACTAAAGGACCAGGTGGGAAAGAAACTTCTGTCTACAGAGTACAATTTAGGTGATGATGGGTTGGGGAGCATTATTAGTCTCATTGTATAGATATGTAGACTGAGACAGTGAAGGGTAATTCAAGAAACAGATTCAACAAGAAGCAAATTTCAGGGTTCATACTGAAACAATTTGTCCTATTCTGTAGCTTGTGAGAGCCAGCCATGATAAGCAACGTCTGGTCAGGTCATCCAAAGGAAGTTTCTTTACTTCCAATCATTAATACCTGGGACTCCGGCCATTGATAAATTTAAATGGAGTCTGGAGTCTAAATAGTTTATCCTGAGACAATGTCTGGCAGATTAGCTGACCCCCACCCAAGAGGAGACCATTTGAAGGAAATGCCTGGCATTCCAAGCACTGTAAATAGAAACCTGCCAGCACTTCACCAAGACACCCCTAGACAAATGTCAGCTAATCAGGGTTCCTGAACATCACAGACTCCTCACCCCCACCCAATTCTAATTGAGCTCGGGTTCTCCGGATATTTCAATACGTTGGACATGAGGAGAGACCGAGTTTGCAAACTTGATTAAAATGAGGTCTCTTTGCTTTTACATATGGGACTCAATCTCCCTTTGTTGGCTTTTGTGGGGACCCACGGATTTGGGCATAACAGAGCCAAAGATTTGAACAGTTGCCCTGTGATCACTGCAGATGAATGTTAGCATATACCTGTTGACACGACTCTACTAAGTTTCTCTCTATATTTCAGAAAGAATAAATAAGATGATAAAAGTAGATTTGACTAGATCAATGACAATTTTCTTTTGCAAACTGAGTATGCCACTGAGTATGGTAGCTTCTGATATTTTAGAAAACAAATTCAGATACAAAGCAGAGGTCAGTAAAAGAAAGTATTTCAATGCTAGTTTCTGAGTCTTGACAACTCCAGTTATCACAATAATCCTAGACACTCTAAAGTCTAATAAGATGCTAGGCATTGAAAGCTGTGAGGAGGCTGTGAAATTGTCAGTCGTTTAGCTACAGAGCTGTCAGGTAAAGACTACAAAGAAAATCAGTTTAGCCTCCTGCTCAATTCTCCTTTCATCACTGCTGCCTCAAGTGGCAATGGTCCTCATTTGTGTAACAATAACAGTGATGAGAGAAAAGGAACTGTTGGCTCTGCCCCTTCAGTCACACTCCTAACACCATAATCGGGTACCGTTGATTGAATCCTGGACAACTGGCATTTACAACCAAGGTGATGTATACCATTAATGGAAAAAAAATTAACTACCCAGATATACACACAACAGTCACATAACTGATTATTTACTAACTTCGAAATGATTCAGGTCATTTCAAGAAGTCACTTGGTGCTCTAATGCATAGGCACTGATGTGTTCAAGTTTATATGGATAACAGGATTTCCAGTGGAAGGCATCACATTCCCAGCTAGGACAGAGACCTTCCTGTCTCATTCAGTCACCTCGTAGGCTCCATCACAGAATCACTACACAATCAAGAGCACATTTGCTATCAATGAGAAATTCAGACTTTATCACTTGCCCATTGTATCCTCTCTGCTTCCTTGTTCTGACCTTGCTACTTTGATGCTCTCATCTCTAGGAAGGCTGTGGAGGGTGCCTGAGTGCTCACCATGTGTAAATAGGAGAGTGCAATTGAACAAGCCATGTACAATGAGCGTGAGGTTGGGCAGGCACCTGTGAAAGCCAGAG
>NW_004949099.1:25141799-25150820 GCF_000317375.1 Microtus ochrogaster | reverse complement strand
CTCTCTCTCTTTATGAGTTGCCAGAACAGACAGGACCGAGGTTTCTCTTTGGGTTGCACAATCAGCCTAACGGAAATGTATGAGCTTTAGCATCAAAAGCTCACTTAGTCTACTTCCCTGCTTAACAATAGGAAATTTACTGTACAGCTCTGAAATCATCGTTTGCCATCATTCATCTCCATGAATGAAAAATAGATTTATGAATATGCACAACTGGGATACTGAAATTCAGATGTTTGAATTTGAGGGTGGGTGGGTAGATGCTACCAAAGTTCCTTCCCTGAAGAAGATTTAAACAGCATCAACTCCTCCTGCAAGGTCCCAAGGGTAAACTGAGATACAATTCTGACAGAGTTTTTTCTAGGGGAACAAATAGATTTATTTGGTTTACCTATAGAAGAATGTAGGCGACTTTAATGTATTTATACTAGAGGATCTTTGAGACTCAGCGCAGATCATGAGTCCCCCATACCTGCATAAAAGAATGCATCTTTCCTCATCCTTTCCACTCTGGATAATTTTAGCTTCTCTCTGAAGCCACATGCAGTTACGGCAGAATTGCATCCAACTGGGTGGGAATAGGGGCTGTACATTTGGGTCCCACGACACTCTCCATCCCTCCTTCTGAGGGAATATCAACTGTCTCCAAGCCCAGCTGTGATGCTTTTTTATGAACAACACAGCTGAATTTATGAAGATGGCAGCAATTTTGCTCCAAGGAAAGTCCTGTATATGAATGGGGGATTCTAACTCACAGTCCTTTGAGAAGCTGCTTACAGGCATCCAGATACATAGAAGCATTAGACTTAAGTCTTTATTCGAAGGGATAGAGTCAGGATGGGTTTTCCTGTAACAGTTCCTGGAAAAATAAACTCAGACTACAGACAATATTTGGGGCATCGATCCAGTGACTTAAACAGAGGAAAGTTCTGAGAGCATCAGTTCTGGCTTACTTGAACATTAGGAACAGATTACAGATCCCTATTTCTGGACTTGCTCCATTTTGGTTTTGAAAGTGAAATGGTAATGGAATTTTATTAAGTCTTGTGATATTTGCATTTACATATAGACATTATCCATGTATTTGGTTAGAAGTGGTGATGGTCCCCAATAACTTGTCATGGTTCTAAAGTGAAGTGTCCCTTCACAGGCTTGTGCATTTGAACAGTTAGTTCCTGGCTGAAGGTGATGTTGTGCTGTTTTATGGAACTTTTGAAAACTGGGGTCTTAACTGTGCCCTTAAGAACTATAGTCTCCCTTTGATTCTGGTTGAAGATTTTGCTGCTTCTTGGTAAGTTCTTTATAGGTAGCAGCTGCTGCAGGATTCAACCACCACAGACCTAGCCATGTCTTCTCCACCATGATAGAACATGTCTCTTGAGACATGAGACAAAGGGTTTCTCTGTGTAGGAGCCTTAAATGTCCTGGCTCATGCTTTGCACACCATGCTGGACTTGAACTCATAGATATCTACCTGCCTTTGCCTCCCAAGTGCTGGGATTAAAGGTGTGAGCTACTACTCTGGGATCAATCCTTCAATAAGATGAAAAGTAAATAATACACAGACCTACAGTCCTTCTGTAGCTACCACAAAACTCTATTAAGTTTTATTCTGTAACACCAGATGTTTTTAGACTATTCTAGAAGATTCTGATACAGTCATCCTCACCAGAACAACTAACCTCTTTCAACAGCCAAAGAAACTCAAACTATCTGTGACTTGATGATTCCAATGTACTTTCCTCAGCAAGATAAAAGCACAAATAATTTGATCCTTTGTTTTAGTAATTCCCTTGACTCTCTACCTCCATAAAGATTAAGTTATCCCATTCTCAGGAAAAATACTTATTTGTTGAAGAGTAAATATCTTTTAAGGATTACTAATTACTGAAATGAAATAGGCAAAGTATTCTACTCAGAAAATTGCCTCTATAAAGACTTATTTCAAAAAATTTTTTTATTATGCTCATAAACTCAAACTAAAGCTAAAATGTAACATACTTTCTCTGTCTGTGATCAAGACACCTGCACTGGAGGATAATATTTAATCCATACCCTAAGTCAGAAAAACAAGTGATTCTGTCCTCCCTCTCCTGTGATGCTGTCAAGGTTCTGCCAGGGTGGTATTTTGTATTACTGCACTGAGCATTGAACAATGAAAACATTTCTCCTTTATCAACCTGGCTATTGGGCGGGGAACTTTCAAAAAGGAGGGATTGTTAGCATTCAAACTCCCAAGCATATTCTATAGCTTTGGTGCTCTTTATAGGCCAGAGAACATTCTTGCTTACCTAGTGTACAAGGATTTCGGGGTTCCACATTAGCTATGTTTAGTATTTTAAGGACTTGGCCATCTTTTTAAATTTTTTTATTTGTTTATTTCATTTGACTGCAATAAAAGAAAATTACTCAGAAATCTGGGATCTAAGTGGCAATCAGGAACATTAACCGGGATGAAGTGGATTGGGAAATATAATTTAGTATAACCAAAAGATTATCACACTGTGCACAAGAGGGGATCATGGGATCAGAGAAGTTGTCATTAAAGAAGAGTGAAAAACATCAATCTGTTGCTTTCATTTTTTTTGTTATTTGAGAATTTAATACTTGCACACTATTAATTTTGTTCAACTGTACTCTGCTTCCATTCCTGTCTCTCCCCTTTGCTGTACCTCTTCCCTCCCAACTTTATGTGCTTGATTAGCTTTATTAATTCAACAAGTCCACCACAGTTGAATGCATGTGCATGAGTGTGTGATCCTCTATTGGAGCATGAGTAACCTCCCATGAGCCATATCCCTAAGGTTATAGGTCCTAATGGAGGACCTGACATTACCCTGATAAATTGTCACAGTAATAAATGGTGACATCAGTTCTTATTTTTATACCCACAGATTAGTGTACCATCTCTATTTTGATTATATTTTATGACTTCACATTGTACTTCTCTAACAGTTTCACTCAGTTTGGAGGCTGGATTATGTTCTGGATAAGAAGGCTAAAAAAAGATGGAAATGAACAAATTCTCTCCTAGAGATCAACTAAGCTTCCTGTGGTGAGTTTACTCATTAACTTCTAGTCATACTAATCTAAACTCCTGGACATGTACCCTGAAATCAAGGGGATCCAGTTTTTATTTATTTATTTATTTCACTTGGTGTTTCTTCTCCTAGACTTTCCAACAATGGGAACAGAGAATATCTCAACTTGACACCACTCACGTTCACAGAAAATTTTATAACTTTTTTATCCATACCCACAGCAACAACTCTGTAATAATAATGGAAATCCAATATGCATGTGCTAAACTACTCAAGAAAGAAAAGTTCTTGGATATAGTAAGGAAGAACCAGAGACAAGACAACCCATGTCTCATAGTCTTCCACAAAGTCATCCACTTTCTAAATTCTGAAACCTTCAAACATATCATATGACATGACAAGGGGGACTTTGTAAATGAAAGTAAGTTACAGACATTAAATTTAAATCTTGGTCACCAAGCTCAATCACATAGACCATTCAAAATGTGTGAGACAGTTGATGAATTAAAGAAATGTGCCAATAGGTATTGGCAAGATGGCTCAATATTTACAAATGTGCTGCTCTTGCAGATGATCCAAGTTCCATTTCCAATGCTGATATCAGGGAGTTTACAACTACCTATAATTCAATCTCTGGGGTTCCAATCCCCTCTTCTGGTATCCAGGAACACTGTTTGTACATGGACGACCCCGCAGACACAAAGACACACACCCACGTACTTTAAATATGCATTCTTAAAACATGAAATGTGCTGACAGACTATAAAGCAAGAGGAGCAGGATGTTTACAAGAACTTGCTTTGCCCTTGCTGACTTTGGAGATAGATAAAAAGTCATATTCAAAGGTGTTAATGCTGCTTTTAGAATATGGATATAGCTGCCAGTAGAGACTCAAGGACATTAGAGCCAAAAGTAAAAGGAATTGAATTATTTCATCCCACTGAGGAATCTGGATGGAGTCTCCTCTCTCCTAAGAGTTTCAAGAAAGGAATGATACCTTGGTGACACAAGGCTTTTAGCCTAGTGAGAATGTTGGTCAGTTATTGACTTCTAGAAATTATGGGTAATGAATGTGTGGCATTTTAAGGTTGATTTACTTTTATTTTATGTGTAAGAATGTTTTGCCTTCACGTGTGTCAATGCACACTTACCAGGTACCACAGAGTTCAGAAGATGACATATCCATTGGAAATGGAGGTATGAGCAATATGAACTGCAATGTGGAATCTGGAAACAAAATCTAGGTCCTCTGCAAAAGCAGTAAGTGATCTTAAGCACTGAGACATCTTTTGAGCTCCAAAATTTGTGGTATCTTAAACCATCAGGGTTGTATATCTTAATTTGGTTTTGTTTTTTAATTGTAGACACAGAAACCAATATAAGAAATATAAACAAAATTTTTATATGCATTCTAAGCATGGGGAGGTATTCTTAACTCATTTGCAAAGTGGCCATCCTAGGTAGGTAGTTAGATGATTTGATTTTATTTTAAAAACATAAGTGGATGGGGTCATACAGCAGGTGCAGGGTCCTTTTACTCACAGATAAGCATTAGAGAAACCAGGAAGGTTAAGCATGCATGCTTGTTTCTTTAACTGAGAGGTTGTGTAGACATATTTTTTTACACAGAGGCCTAGGAATGGATGTTGGTAATAACCTGGTGATTTATGCTAGATGTAGGGCCATGCCACACCTGAATCATCCAGGCTATAATATTTATCCCCAAATTCTTCCTTCCTAGACCTTTGTCTTGAGCATTGCTTCTTGGCCAGTAGAAGCCAACTGTCCTAGCTAGTTTTATGTCATCTTGACACAAACTAGAGTCCTCTGAAAAGAGATAACCTATGTTAAGAAAATGCTTATTTTCTTATTATTATTCCATATATCTAGATGTAATGTTTTTCTTATTTAGTGATTGATGGGGAAGGGCTCAGCTCATGGTGGGTGGTACTATCCTTTGGCTGGTCCTAAAAGAAAGCAGGCTGAGCAAAGTCATAGAATCAAGCCAATAAGCATCAGCCTTCCCTGGTCTCTGCATCAACTTCTGCCCTCCGTTTTCCTGTCCTGCTTGAGCTCTTGACTTGGCTTCCTTCAGTGTTGGACTAAACTAGAGTTACCTAAGTGCAAACCAAACAAACCTTTCCTTACCAACTTGCTTTTGGTTACAGTGTTCCCTTGTAGCAAAAGAAACCCTAATTAAGATGCCATAATTATGGGAATGTCACATGTACTTTATAGCCTGGTGACCTCTATGCTTTCTATATTACTGGGACCACACCAGATCCTAGATCCTTAGAAACTTATTATCATGGTGTAGGTCATACATACTTTGCAAAAGAATTTGGTGTTCTCTTGTCTTAAACTTTATTGTGTAAATGAAATTGAGATACTTTCCACCTGGAAACTTCTTTTTTTTCCAAATTTATACTGTACTTAAATATCTCTAAAATAATCTGCCCAGTGTCAGACTCTAGAAGTTTAAAGCAGCATCAGCTAACTAACTTGTGATGAGCTGAATTACAATGTGTGTCCTGATAGGAGGTTCTGTGTCATTATGGAAAGGCCTGAAGAAAATGACACTGGGACTCCAGCCCCATTCCCCCAAAGGAGAAGCCCTGTGGACTACAGGTTCAAAACTCCAAACTATGTGCCAAGTAAACCTCATCTCCTAAGCCACTCAGCTCAGGTGTTTGGCTACAGTGACGGCAATTTTTTTTTAAATATTTATTTATTTATTTATTTATTATGTATGCAATATTCTGTCTGCATGTATGCCTGCAGGCCAGAAGAGGGCACCAGACCCCATCACAGATGGTTGTGAGCCACCATGCGGTTGCTGGGAATTGAACTCAGGACCTTTAGGAAGAGCAGGCAGTGCTCTTAACCTCTGAGCCATCTCTCCAGCCCCAGTGATGGAAATTTTAACAGAGGATGTTATCCATCAGTTTCGTTAAGCACTTAGTGGTAAAGCCAAGAATAAAGCCCGGCACTTGGATGGGGAGTTCTGTTTTTACTTATCTCCTAGATATTTGCAAACACTTTGGACATACCTTGTATTTAATACAAAAATAATGAGATCGTTCTACAAGTTCTAGATTTCTGGGGGCAAAGGAGTCAGAGAGAGGGTATATAAATTCATATTATTTCATTCCACAGTTTTAGATTGGCAATAACTAGGATGAGCTCCTGATAGAATAGCTGAGCTCTTGAAATTCATCCATTTTATTTCCTTTTTCCATATATACTCTGCCTGAGCCTAAAATGCAAATAGTAATGAAACGCAACAATTTCCCTGCTGAGCCCAGAGTATATTAATAAATATGAAGTGATTTGCTTGAATGCCTACCATGAAAACAAGAATTTATGGTGGTTCAGGGTTCTATAAGGCAAGTGTTTGTGGAGCCATATTTATAATTAAAAATACTATTAATCTTCTAGACACACACAGAAAGTGCCCAGCCATACACCACTGATTACAAGAGGAGATGCTGACAAGCCAAGGAAAAAGCTGTCTCTTTCATTTCCAACATATTTTGTAACAGGCACAAAGATGTTCACAAACAAAGCTATGTCTTCTGTGAAGGTATCGTTCTCTTACGTACTGAAGTTATTGACCCTCTACAAAAAAGTATTATTACCCACTTATGGGTGTTTTTGGCCATTAATTCTATTGATATATTATTGTTGATTTTCTGGAAACCACTTTCCTGAGGCTATAAATAAAAAGTGAAGCATATGCTGAAGCCAAGTTTAAAGAAAGAAGTCAGCTTGTACTTACTGTCTGCTTTGTGTGAATGAAACTGTATGCTTGTGGGAGTCATGGGGTTCTGGGGAAGTAAATAGAGCCAACTGCATAATAGGCTGAAGGGAGTGGTCCAAGGTAAAAAGAGAACTCAAATCTGTGTAAAGTGAAAAGTTGTGATTTTGACCTAGCCAGCTTTGACTGTGTAGGAATAAGGCATCTTATCCCCAGAGGTGATATTTCAGAGAACCCAAGAATATATACATCTGATTTTCAACAGAATGCTAAATCGTTAATGTCTAAACATGCCTGCTCTGTTCAGATTTTGTTCTCATATGTGGTTAGCTGACAAATGCAGAGCAATTGACGCTGGGATGTGGAAATGGTTTTTGTACTATTTCAGATCAGACTTGCCACTCTGCTGGGTGAGTTAAATGACATCCTTTCAGAGCATGCCTCTTTCATGGAGGTTCTGAGAGCTCACAACGGGACACAGGCATGATTATAGACCAGATTTCTGTATCCCTAAAATCTTTCTAGCTTCATTTGTCCTCTAAGCAGCGTGAGAGAGGAGAAAGGAAAACTGAGTTAGGATGGTACCCCATCCTTTCCTTATTGGTGTACTCTACTGGTAGCAGAAGCACCCAATGTCTTCTGCACTTGAGCTGATGCTTCAAGAGCAATAATCCCACCTCATGTTCTCAAACAACCATCAGCAAGTTTCCAGAAGTAAAAATCGATGGGAGTAAACCCCCAACCAATTAGTTTCTTCTTTTGCTTCTTCTCTTTCTCACGTCATTTAAAGACCAAACCGGCATATCTCTGTGACCCAAAGAAGACTACAGATCTCCTAGAAGAGACACGGGAACCTATGTGGTAAAGCAACCTTCTTTTCCTTTGAGACATGGCTCATTATGTAGCCATGTCTAGCCTGGAATTCTCTGTGTAGACTAGACTGGCCTCCAATTAAACACAGATCCATCTGCTTCTACCTTCCAAGAGCTGGGATTAAAGGTGTGTACAACCTTCTCAGCTGTAAGTCAAATTCTTAAATCACTTAACTGAGTTATGTAGAGTGGCTGACTCCAGTTGAATTTTGGGTTAATCTTGTCGTTGGAATGCCAAATTAAAGTTAACATGTTCCACTATTTGTATAAAACAATAGATTTTCATCTCCCCATTCACTTAATGTTGAATTAGATATATCTATATGCTAAGTATTCAAGTAAATGTTTGGTCATAAGAAAAATCTTTAGTTTAGCACTAGAAGTTAACCTGATGAAGAATTACAGTTCATGTGAGGAACTATCACTGCTGCATTATTATTTTCATTGTTGGTACAGTGGCTAAGGCATGCTGAATATTTACTACATCTCAAGTATGTTACATGTATTTAATTCAGTGACTGTAATTCTGATTTAAGCTACCAGCAGTAGGCTTGAGACTCGTAACCATCCAGAAGTTTACCTTCTGTTGTCTGGCATGCTCTTCTGATTTGCAGCATTCCTCCAAATTGAAACATTGCCTTTATCAGTAAAAAGGAGCCTCATAAAACTCAGGTGCTAAATAGAAGGTCATCACAATGTCACATGTGCAAGAGAACTAAAACTTGGAAGACTCTTGACAAATTGGCCATTGGGGCAACCCTTACTTGGTTCTGTCCTAGAGTCCCTTTCTGGGTTCCGTAGACCTGTTATTGTGTCTACCCAGGAAAAGTCTGTTTTACAGCACTTCTAATGACTGCAGACCTAATTACTTAGAAATAATACTGTAAGTTGGAAGAAAAGAACTATTAACTATGACAAGCAACACGCTGAGATCATTAAACAAGTATTCAAAGTGGAACTGAAGCAGTGCTAGGTTTTTCTCTTGAGATATTTTTTTTTATTAAAAATTTCTACTTCCTCCCCGCCTCCCTTTTCCCTCCCCCTTCCCCCCACTCCCCACTCCTCATTCCCCTCCCCCTCCGTCTCCAGTCCAAAGAGCAGTCAGGGTTCCCTGCCCTGTGGGAAATCCAGGGTCCTCCCCCCTCCATCCAGATCTAGGAAGGTGAGCATCCAAACAGGCTAGGCTCCCACAAAGCCAGTACACACAGTAGGATCAAAACCCAGTGTAGCCGGGTGGTGGTGGCGGACGCCTCTAATCCCAGTACTCGGGAGGCAGAGGCAGGCGGATCTCTGTGAGTTCGAGACCAGCCTGGTCTACAAGAGCTAGTGCCAGGACAGGCTCCAAAACCAC
>NW_004949099.1:25132180-25141699 GCF_000317375.1 Microtus ochrogaster | reverse complement strand
AAAAAAAAAAAAAAAGTGTAATTGTCCTTGGCATCTCAGCAGCTCTCATTGTCCGCCATGTTCAGAGAGTCCGGTTTTATCCCATGCTTTTTCAGTCCCAGTCCCGCTGGCCTTGGTGAACTCCCAATAGGTCAGCCCCACTTTCTCAGTGGGTGGGTGCACCCCTAGCGGTCCTGACTTCCTTGCTCATGTTCTTCCTCCTTCTGCTCCTCATTTGGACCTTGGGAGCTCAGTCCAGTTCTCCAATGTGTTTCTCTGACTCTATCTTCATTTATCACCAGATGAAGGTTCTATGGTGATATGCAAGATATTCATTAATATGGCTATAGGATTGGGCCATTTCAGGCTCTCTCTCCTCAGCTGCCCAAGGACCTAGCTGGGGACATCTCTCTGGACCCCTAGGAACCCCTCTAGAGTCAAGACTCTTGCCAACCTTAAAATGGCTCCCTTAATTAAGATATATACTTCCCTGCTCTCATATCCACCCTCTTCTGGTCTCCATAGCCACTGTACTCTGGTGTACACAGACATAAAATAAATATCTCTTGAGATAGACCCTCTGGAGCTGGTGTTACAGGCAGTTATGAATCACCTGACCTGAGTACTGGAAACTGAACCTGGGTCCTCTGCAAATGAGCAAATGCTCTTAGCGGCTCAGCTATCTCTCCAGCCCTGAAGTACTATATTTTGACCATAAACATATTTTTCTTTCTGCCAATATTGGTATATGTATGGCTATTGCCCTACGCTAACCAATTACATTGTAAATTGAAGGTGATTAGATTTTTAATAAGCATTTTACTGTTGTAATTATCAAACAATTGAGTGATTAGTAGCCTTATAGGTAGGTAGAAGTAAGTATTGATTTCAGATGCCTAGTTTTAATAAACAGTAATTTTGGAAATCAAATATTCTTATGTCTTTAACTGTCTGCAACAGTAAAAATTATAGCCAATGTGAAAGATTTAGTATTTAACAAAATTAAAACTTTAAAGATTAATTTTTAGTTAGTGCCATGAAAACTTCTGTCCAATAAAGTGAGCTTCAGTTTTCTTTTTCTTTTCCGTTCTCAGCCTAACTATGCTCAGATCTATTTTTCCTTCTTTTTTCTTTAATATTGGTGATGGACCCCAGAGCCTTGAGCATACCACTTAAGCATTCTACCATTCAGCTACATCGAGTCCATTCATTTCAAAACTAGGTAAATAATTAACGCATGCAACCTGTGCTAGTGGAAGGGCTTGTGGAGGACAGAGGACAACGCTTGGCGGCTGGTTCTCTCCCCACTCTGCAGGGTCCAATGATGGAACTCATGCCGTCAGTTCACCCTCTCATTATCTCCCCAGGGTGAAAGCACGCACCTCTCCTAGCTGTATCACTTCACAGAGACTGCCAGTGCAGCTCTGTCTGTCCTTGAATTCTTGACCATCCTGCCTCTCATCCGCAACTACTGGGGCTACAGGTGTGTCCTTCACATACTGATTATTGTTTCTAGGTTGATTACAATGGTGGATAAGATTGTAGTTGAACCCTATCTGACTTGAATTCTTCTTCCAATGTGATAACAATAGAAGCCCCCAAAAGACATTCAAACAGCTTTCACTGAAGGGCTTCCTAGGCTCAAAGAGTATGACAAAGATCCGTTTTCTCTTTCTGGGTTTTGACTTTTCTTCCCTGGAAATTATACACTGTAGTCTCAAGCACAAGCACCCTGAACTTTTGGGGGTGCATTCACTTGCTATACATAGGCATAACATGTTGACTACCCAGACAGGGCAGTAGTCATGCAACAGTGATCTGTGAACAGCCTTGACTCAGTATCGCAATGGCTACAATATTTAACTTACATTGTATCTGCTGCTGTCCTGGAATTTAGGAACCATTTATAAAGAAATGGAGGCTAATGCAGGAGACATGGGTGTTGGAAAACATCCTATATTAATGTTTCATGATTCATACATTAACTGAAAAAACATCACAATGCTGAGCATATTAATGCACATAAAATATGAATGGGTTAAATTCTTGGAGATTATAATATTCAAGTATGTATTGTAAATTCAATACAATGGAAAATATAGAAAGAGCTGAAAACCCCCAGAATCCTTAGGGTCTCCCAAAGTTATTCTGCTGTAGCAACAAACAGGTAAACTGATGAGAACTTGAGTCACTTACACAAGGCTCAGCAAAATTCCCTTGGCTTCCTGTCAAAAAGAATCAAGCCTCTGGTAATTTGCCCATTAAGGCAGCTGAAGAGATGGCTCAATCGTTAGGAATGCATTGCTCTTTGAAAACACCCTCTATTGACTCCGTATGTTCTCGGTCTCCAGTTCCAAGGAATCTGACCCTCCTTTTTTTTTTTTTTTTCCTTCTGTGGTACATGTACTCACACTGATACATATACAAAATAAAAATAATAAACCTTTTTGTTTGTTTGTTTTTTGAGACAGGGTTTCTCTGTGTAACAGTCCTGGTTGCCTGGTTGTCCTGGAGGTTGGACTTGAACTCAGAGATCCAAGTGCTCGGATTAAAGGCACAAACTAGGTACCAGTTCCCAAGCAAAAACAAGAAAACTTTAATGTTATGCTATTTGGATTTCTACTATTTGCATGATTAACATTTTGGATACATCTGAATTTTCTACTAATTTCAGATAAATTAAAGATCATACTTTTAAAGAAAATAACTTTTAAGAAAGGGAAGAACTTGTTTCCAGGGTGGGATTGACAATTGTCCCTTTGTTATCTCCTCCCCACTGCTAACATTACAGAATGCATATACTTGTTAAAGTGAATGTATCGAAGCAAAACACTACCACTTTTGTTTCTATAACAAATAGCCCATACAGTGCTTTAAATATAGGCACAGGAAATGTTTAAGCACACACATTCCATTTATTTTTTTTTTCTGACATCTACTTCAATTTTGAAACAAAACTGCATTATTCATTCTCAAACACATTTTTCCTCATCTCTTTTGAGGAAAATACTACTGACCCTTCCAGATACTGATGGAATAAAACATTTTGATAGATTTCCTTAAGCTAATAGCAATGTGTCATAAAATATCTCATGAATATTATAAATTCTTCATTGTAGTCTATGCTCTCAGAACAGAGGGACACACCCCTGCTTATTCTAGCATGCTCATGGGTTGTCATTGCCTGACCCAGAAGCTGTGTCTGTTTTTCCACTGCAGTTATTTCATGAAATCTCTTGATGGTACAAAAGAAGCACGAGTAACTGAATCAAGTTTATTCCTATAGGTATTTTCAAAGGGCTGAGTAGATGATTTCTTTGTTACTAATTCCCCTCTGCAGAATTTTGTTGTTGTTGTTGCTGTTGTTGTCCATGCAGAAATATTCTAGCAGCATGTCACATAGTCATCTTTTATTAAACTACAGGGGAATAGAGTCTTGGGGCTACAATGCTTGACAGAAGGGCACCTGAGATGCTCTGTAATAGATGGCACGCCATTAGGCACCAACGTGCAGGAAGACCATATCCTGGAAAGCTGGGCAACCTGGTCTGCAGCACTGGGATGCTGAAAACTGAAAACTACATTGGCTCAGAAACTAATTTGCAATTACTGACCTCAGAGGAAGCACTCCTAAAAATTTCATTTGTTAGAAAAGATGTAGCTGGGGATTGAAAGAGCACCCTTGAGTCTTTGAAAATGAGAAGTAGAACCATTACTTCAAATGCTTTGTTTTGTTCCACTGAAAAGAAAAAAGTGAACCGACAGCAAAGCTTGCTCAAATTCCGCTCTAGCAGTTACAAAAAAAAAATCACAACAGGCACAACTAGATGGACAACATGGACAAAACGATGTTACTCAGACCAGTCACCAGATGGGACACCTGGACGGTGTCTCTCAACCTCCATGTGTGCAGGGTGCAGTACAGTGTGAAGACTAGAATTATGTTTTTATTTTTAACCACCTGCTTCAAGTGATTGAATTCTCTTTCACAATGAAAGGTTTCCACACAGTGACCTCCTATCCAGACCACTTAACTCAGTGACCTTGTCATTTGAATTTACCATCTGTAATTCCTGTCAAAATGGCCTTGTATGTGCTTCAGTCATCCATTCTTATCCTTCCAATACAACCCAAGAGGAAAATAAGGCATCCATGTGAGATTTAAGTGATAAACTCTTTTTTATCACCCTACCACACTGCTATCAGTGTCACAAAATGGTATAAAAAATGCTTATTTAATGCCATGTCAGAGATCTCTTCATACTAGAGTCAAAAAAATTCCAAGCAAATTTTCTAGGCATATTGGATATCCTGTATGGAGTAGTAGAAAAGAATGGTATCATTTTTAAGGAGATATTTAAGGCCTGGGGGATTCCTTCTTGTTCTCCATGTCTTTTCACATGGATTTTCAAGGCATTTATGGACTGATAATGGACACTTTTTGTGTGGTTATACCTCCATACCCTTCTCTATGCCTATCTTACTCTTGCAGGTCTAGGAAGTCTCACATACTTAAGAATTCCAAATAATTGGAATTCTTGATTTCATCCTGCCCACTTTTAGCATCCTGCCTTTTCTAAAGTACTGCCAGAAGCCACAAAGCCCTTCAAATAAGACACATCCACCACTCACTTAACTTCATTTCCATGGTCAAATAGAGTTTTCAGACAAGGATCTCAAATGATCATCAGCACTCCCTGGGGACTTCTTAGAAAGGCAAACATTTGGTTCTGCATAAGCTTCAGACCTAATGAATCAAACTCAGGGGATGGGCCCTACTTCCAAGATTTTATGAGCCTCCAGATGGCTGTGATGAATAGTGAAGTTTGAGGGTGATTAGGTATGCCCCCCTATTTTATTCTACTCTGATAACAGCAAAAGACTCTTACTTGATTTTTCTACTTCCAGTCTTTCCTCTTACAATTCATTATCTGTCCAGCAATGAAGAACATGTGTGTGTGTGTGTGTGTGTGTGTGTGTGTGTGTGTGTGTGTGTCTGTAGGCAAAAGATCACACTCCAGGATCTTTTCAGGAGATGTCTAACTTGTTCTTTGAGACAGTATATCTCACTAGTGATGTGCGATTCCCCTCTGTATGCTGTGAATACCATTGGCTAATTAAGAAACTGCCTTAGGCCTGTGATAGGGTAGAGTAGAGCTAGGCAGGAAAAACTAAACTGCATGCTGGAAGAAAGGAGACAAGAGTCACAAGAAGCCTTTGAGCTGCCACTGGAGACAGACACACTGGAACCTTGACAGTAGGCTACGACCCTCGAGGTAAAATATAAAATAATGGAAATGGGTTAAATTAAGATGTAAACTCTAACCAATAAGAAGTCAGACCTAATAGGCCAAGCAGTGATTGAATTAACATAGTTTCTGTGTGGTTATTTCGGGAGTCTGTGCAGCAGGGAAAAGAACAAGCATTCTCCTTACAACACACTAGAACCTGGGGTTCACCAAATGCGCTAGGCTGTCTAGCTAGTGAGTCCTGGAAATCCTCTTGTCTCTGCTTTTGCAGCACTGAAAACACCCATTTATTATGTAGGTGCTAGGGATTGTGGGACAACATTACTCACTAAGCATTATTTTTAAATTTTAAAATAAACTACGTTATTTTTTATTTTGTTTCTTTGTAGTCATACCTTTGCTTAATTTTAAGTAGATTTTAAATTATCTGTGAAATAAAAGAAAGCAGTTTCCCATGGTGTGCAAGGACCTACATTAATATGACTGCATGTTAGTCCCATAACTTTTATGACTTTTTCTCCCTTATTTTCTAGTGGTTCACTATCTCTGGCTAAGCCTTTTGACCTGCAGCCAGCCCACCATTCCTAATTTTCACATTGGTAAATTTGCATTCCTTGGATCACTCCCTTTCCATTTCTACTATTGTGTTTCCTGTCATCTCTCAACCGCACATTGTAATTTTCATATGCATCTTTGTTCAATTGTGTATCTTATAGCTGTGTACTAGGTGTGAGACATTGTTTTACATATGTTTATTTTCTCCGTGTATCTACCTACTGCTTCTCATGGTACCTAACGTAGGATATCTAAGAAACAAAACAATAACAGCTTACTGTATGGTCATTCTACATGAGTATGTCTCTTGGTCATTCTAAACAAATCTTGAACAGTCATCCTATCCTGCAGTTTTTAAAGGGAAGCCTACAAAACAGGTTTTCAGAGGGTAGCTTCTGTTTTCTATCTGGTGTCTTGAGGACGGAGTTGTCTCCCTGACAAATAATGAGCCACTCCACATTTTAGAAGGAAGTGTACAGAGCCATAAAATGTTTCAAAACTAGAAGTATTTGCTGAGTGCCTGTTTGTATTTGCAAAATTCGTGAACATGGGTCCTAATAAAGAGATGTCTAAGATAGCAATTATAAAAAAAAAGAAAGAAAGAAACAGGTTGTTATATTTAGGAAGTGGCAAGAGCACTGCTGGCCATTTATCCAGCTCATATGTTACTCTGTGCCGACTTCACTTACACTTGGCTGCTCTCCCTCCCTTGAGGACTGCCATCTAAATGGCTGTGATCTGGTGTCTAAGAGTGATGAAGCCAGTTATCGTGTGCCAAGCATGGCTAAGGACAGGAGCTAAGAAAGCAGCTGAAGTCATGTCAAATCCAAGACATGCTAAACTTATATTTAAAAACAGAAATGGAAAGCAAAAGGAAAAGCCTCTCAGAAAGTAAATCAAAGATTTAGTGATGAAAAGCTAGACTCAATTTTGTGGCTCCAGCATTTGGGAAATTGAGACCAGAGGCTAGACAGTCTGAGGTCATCTTGGACTACAATAGTGAGACTCTTGTCTCAGAAACCTAAATAATGATAATAATAATAATAATAATAATAATAATAATAATAATAATAATAATAATAAAAGCAATGTGGCCTGCCTAACTATTCTTCGTTGGTTTTCCTGTGGTATAAATGTAGTCATCCAAGATTAAGGACATATATAGTCAAGACTTGTAGCATTTTGACTTATGCAGAAATTATGATTATACCTAGGAGAGGAAATTAAATTGGTTTATTAGTGTTTCTCAGTATACGCTTCAGGACCAAAGTTAATTTTTGAGCACGTGTGATTTTTGCATGTACATAAGAATTCTCATTCAGCCATTACCAATTAGAATATAATCTGGGAGTCCTTAGGCAAGCTCATTGAATTCAACCCTCATAAGAATTGTATGTAATTCATATGTCAGACTCTATTTCATTAATTACAACAGACCCTGGAGAAGGCTACATACATTATTTCCACATTTTAATGAGATACAGAATAGACTATCTGGGATGATGACTATGATGATCCACTTTATGTGTTAACATGACTGGACTCCAGGACACCCATGTATTCAGCCAACTATAATTCTGTAGATACCTTCAAAGCTATTTCTAGATAAATTCAATATTTGAGTCAGAGACTGATTAAAGTGATTGTTCTGCTTACAGCCCACCCAACCCCAAGTTTGCAAATGTCTCCGTCAACCCAGTAAAGGACCAAAGAGGATATAAAGATAGAGTAAGACAGAATGTGCTTGGTCTTTTAGAGGGACATTGACAAGGAAGTAGCTGCTTAGTTAAGATCACACTCTAAAGAAAGAAAAAGAGGCTACCCAAAAATGTTGCTATATGGTAATAATTTAGAAAACAAAAGTTTAAAACAGAATGACATCAAAATCATTAAAAAAAATTTTTACTATCAAATAAGAAAGGAAGAGAGAGGTAATGGTATCTCTCACAAAGAAGTATTTAAAATGGTACCAGAAAACTCATTAAGAATATGAGTCAGATTCCAGGAAAGTTGTCACAGAATTAAAGACTAGTATAAAAACTCAAGGACAGGCCCTCAATATGGCTCAGTAGGTAAAGCCTTTTGCTACCATTATTGAAGACTTGAGCTTGATCTCAGAAACTCGTAGACAGAAAAAGCTGACTCCTTCAAGTTTTTATCTGACTTCCACATGCATGCATCCCCTCAACCAAACTAAATGCACACAATTGTTGTCATTGTTGTCATCATTACCAGTGTTATTGTAGTATTAGTGGATGGATGGGTATCCTCATGAAGTCTGGAATGAATTGCAAGCTCCCTTTATATGTACATAAACAATCAGAAAGCAAACATCTATTTGGCCAAATTAATATAGTAATTATTATCAAACCAGGGAAAGAGAGAAACAATCAGAACTCACGTTGAGCTGAAGTTCATCTGTCCACTGACCAATGAGTCGATAACCAGGGTTGGTGGTGTTTGTTGTCTGGTATTGGAAGATATCATACCGCCCAGGGGCATCCCCATTTTTATTAAACATCACGGGGGTGCCAGCACTACCTGAGAGACAAGAAAAGACCGGAATTAAGAAAGGAATCCTTCTATCTCTTGACTGATGAAGTTAGGAGCTAACTGTATTGCCAGTAAGATCATTTCTAACATCCTTGGTTCATGGCAGGCCATTTCTGTAGCTTGTTGCACCATGGTTACATAGTGTCAGAAGACAATTTGTCTCTTCCTTCTAAGAAAAAAAGATTCGTTAATTAATTTTCAGAGAAAAAATATGTTTTAACACAATGCTGCTGCTAACTGTGATTGCAATGTTCATGATGGCAATGGCTATTTTAGTTTGCACTTAATAATAAATTGTAGTTAATGAAGAATACATTCAAAAATAGTAATTCCTATAATTGACATATCATTACAAATAAGCAAAATAATTCACTTAAATGATCATTTCTGCACTGATTGAATTTAAAATATTTCTTGGGTTGATTATTTCTAACTCATGGAGAGCAAGTAGAAAATGCCTAGTAGTATTCTTGGAAGACATTCCATGGATATTGCTTTCTATTTCATGCCTTTATTTATTTAGGACTTCTTAAAATGTACACTTTGGATGAAGAGGTGAGATATTTCAGCAGGTGAGAATTTGCTGAGCAAGCTAGAGGACATGAGTTCAAATCCCCAGTACTTCTTTTTCCCTAGTATAAGAGCTGGAATACTAATTTTCTCAATACATAGATGTTTCATGGTTGTACCTTTGTACAAATATGCAAGTGAACTTGTAAAAGTGTGTCATGTATGCAAGTGAGCTTGTAAAAGTGTGTCATGGTCTGCTGTCTCTAACAACTGCACTGTTAGAGCTCGAGACAGAAGGTTACTGGGGCTCTCTGGCTGCCAGCCTAACTCCAGGTTCAGTAAGAAACCGTTGTTCAATGTGAGTAAGAACGCTGTGAGTGCTGGAGGAAACTGGTTGGATGGATGAGCACATGACACCAAGAACAAACACATATCCCAAAAGAGAGATTGCATATTGGGTTATAAGAGTCATTATGAAGTGTGTCATCTAACTGAATGATACATTACCATACCTAGGACAAAGGAACATCTAAGGTACATACCATCATATAGTTACCAATTACAGATTTTATGATAGGCCTGATTATCATACAGGGAAATCAGAGCTTATGATGGAATAAATAATGGTCCCAATATGTCTGTTCTGTAATGGTCTTTATGATGTAATGGTCTT
>NW_004949099.1:25127815-25131956 GCF_000317375.1 Microtus ochrogaster | reverse complement strand
TGTTGGATGGCTAATTAATGTAGGAGATACCATCACTAAACAGGTGTCGCTAGCTATTAAGTAGTATTCCTAAGTAATAGACTCTGCTTGAGTACCTGCCTCTGGATTCCTGTCTTGAGACCTTGCTCTGGAGTTCTTCTTTGATGTTCTGTGACCTACAATTTGAAAGAAATCTTTTCTCCCTCTAATTTGGATTATGGGCATGCTAATTATCACAAGAACAGAAAGCCAAAGTAAGGCATGTGTGTATTGTTTAAGACATTACCTTGTGGTTATATTTAGAGGTGGTGGGATGATCAGGAAGAAATTGAAAATATGGCTGGAGGACACATAACACCAGACTTCCTCATCTCACAGTTAAGAAACTCTTAAGTTCAGGTAGGAATGGTCTCTTATCAGTGACCCAGATAATTCAATCAGATAACTCAGATAATTAAAGCAAAACAATACTTAGTAACTGGTTTTTGAATCTTTAGGAGATATTTATATTACAGGTTGATGTCTCAGTATCTTTACAACTTTAGCAAATTATTTGATTCCAGTCAACTGTCACTAGCGCTACCTTTCTATAGGGTTACAGTGAGCACTGAATGCAATAACCTAACACTGTATGTACTCTTGCCTATGCCCTTAAGTAACAGTCACCCCATAGTAATGCTTCTTAAGATGAAATTTGTGTATGTGTCTGCTTGTGTGACTACATGACACATGTGTACAGGTATATGTGGTAACCAATGAGGGGACTAGATCCCCAGGAGCTGAAGTTTGAGGCAGTTGTGAGATCCCCAGTGTTGGTGCTGAAAACTGAACTCACTCCCCTGCAAGAGCAGTAAGCACTCTTAACTGCTGAGCCATCTATCCAGTCCTTTAATAATTTTGAATAGTTTTCATTTTGTTATCTTATTTACCTATAATCACAAGACTTGAAATGACACAGAATTCCGGTAAACAAAACTGAAGCTTTTTAGTGACTCATGGTGCTCTTCTGAGATCCAATGAAAACTTCCCCATTTCTACAAACATTTTCTATCTATCAAGCAGCAGTGTAGCATCCACAGTGGGAGCGGGCACTAGTAGTTTGTGAAAACTGCTTTGATCCCACCAATTTGAGTCAATGGTTAAATCGTTTGCGGGCAAAGGAACCATTTCAGTTTGCTTCTTCTATGCATTGTCAAGATATAATCACCAGAGATGATAAAAAACAAAAACCATTTCACCACAATTCTTTTAAAAACTATTCTTTGAAATTATAATAATTATAATACAAACATATCATTTCCCCTTCCCTTTCCTCTCTTTAGCTCCTCCCATGCACACCAACATGTTCTCTCTAATTCATAGTCTTTTCCCTTTTTTGATGTCACATAAAGTTTCCTATAATGAGAAGGAAAAACAAACAGCAGCAACAAATGACAGCTGATGCGACAGAGAATTTTCAACAATGGTGTCCTGCTTTCAGCAAATGTCCTAGGTATGTAAGAACAAGAGGTGAAATGTGATGTTGCATGTCATTAGCAAGAAATGAGGATACTGTCACTGTGCAGCAAGACATAGCTATCCAGATGCCCAGTCTTTTCTCTCAGAAGGGATTCTCTGACTCATATTGTGCTTTGCTCTGAATACTGCATTTTCTATTCATTAAATTGCATGGCTGGAACCTTTCACACTTTTTGAGAGGAGAGGGAAAGTAGGTCTGAGGCCCAGAGCTCCAAATAATCTCATGTTCATCTGCTCAGTCTTCATCAGAACAAGACACATGGCCTTATCTTTCTCCCTTCTCAAAATCTTGTGAGGGAAAATGATTCTTGCCATGCCTTTTCCATTCTTATTAAAGTTCATGTTAAAAATTAGAGCAGAAAAGATGAATGCTTTATCTAAATGATGTTTTTTAATAGTGTATTGTGTAGCTTTGACCTTCTGAATACATTCTTTAATGAAATGGGCTTATTATTCCCAGGGTATTTTTTTCCCCTTATTACACTCCCTTTTAAAGGAATCCACCCCTGGACTTATTAAAAGGGAAAATCGGCAGTATGTCCAAAGGATTTTGAGAACAGAAAACAACAAAACAAAAGTCCAGAGAAGAAGAAAGATGTCAAAGAGGAGGTGATTGCCTGCAGGGTTGCTGTAATTCTGAGGGCCAGAATGCAGCAACACTAAGTAAAAGAACTAGGGCTACCAGTCAAGATGAGTAGGAGTAGCTTGACCACAGAAAGGAGGACTGACCTAGAGCTGCCCTTCACAACCTTTACAAGAACTATGGGATTATATAGTTTATTTTATTTTATTTTTAAGCTGTGAGTTTGACATACAGACAGACCAAGAGTGAGGGAAGGAGGGAGGGAGGGAGGGAGGGAGAGAGAGAATGAAAATGTTTACATTATATGAATGCAGTTTCTGGTGGAGACCCTGGAGCCGGAATTATAGGCAATTGAGAGTCATTCAACTTTTGTGTTGGAAACATAACTGGGGTTCTCTGAAAGAACAGAAAGGACTCTTAGCTGCTGAAGCATGCTTCCAGCCCCCACAGAACTCTATTGGGAAAGTTACAGACTCATAGCTATAGGCAAATATGAGTATGTCTTATAATAGGATATTAGGAGTGTGAGGAGACAGATCATCATAACACAGGGAATATGATAAAGGTCTTGAAGGGAAAGAGCCTTCTGTTCCAATAGGAGAAATGGAGTTTCTCTTAAAGAATTTTTTATTTTTGTGGGGCTCCAAACCATGTGATCAAGCTTAGCATAGCCTACCTGCCAGGAGTTACAAAGTAAAAAGGCAAAGATAAAAGTAGTTATGAGTTAAGGTTATCTAAAGTTTTCCCACGTCTATGAGGTATTGGTGTGTGTGTGTGTGTGTGTGTGTGTGTGTGTGTGTGTGTGTGTGTATGCTTCAAGGCACAGCACACACCATGCTTTCTTATCAACTCTGTCTTGAGCTAGAACTGCAGTGGGATATAAGAAAAGAAAGGGGATGGATGGAGGTGGGGAGAGAGAGAAAGAGAAAGAGAGAGAGAACAAACACTGGAGGATCTGTGATCTAACAGGTAGCAGAGAACAGATGACAACAGGGAGAATGTAGCCAGGTCTGAAGACTGTAGTGATGTCAGTGTGTGTATAACTAGAACTATTTTTCATCCAGAACAAAGATGCTCTGAGGATCCTGATGCCCAGATAAGAAAACTATTTTCTGCATCAAAGCAAACGTTTTCTCTTATTTCTTTTCATGCCATGCAGAGCCCAAATTTCTGTACTGAGTCATGTTCTGTTACTTTGTTTCCTCAACAGGCCATCCTAAACCATACAGCTCGGTGTTTATGAAAACATGGATTCTACACTTTGGCCAATCCAGTGACAGTAGCAGTTTCTTGATCAATCTCGTCAATAAAGGCAATTTGAACTATATGTATAAACCCGATGCTGGCTCTCATGGAAACCCCAACTTTAAATGTGGCCAGACTGCTTGCCTTTACTTGTGAGGGTATCATCTAGTGTCTTGTTTTTCTTTCAGTATGGTAGTGTAAGTTTTATTGTTTGTAGTACAAATATGTCCAGAAGCCCACTCGGTATTCAACTTAAATTTATACTTTAGCTATTCCATAGCATCCTTTCAAACAAGTCATAAACAGATTCAGATAAAGTCAACCCAGGTCTCACCTCTCTAGAGAGGAAAGAAAAAATATTTGCGATGTGTTTTACAACATACACCTAACGTTTTTTCCTTAGGAATCAGTAACTCTAGCTATAAACATATTCCTGATTAGACTTATTTAATTCTATAGTCATTATTTCATAGTTTTATTTTCCAAATTGTTTAAGTTTACATTAGGAAATATTTCTGCTTAGACCAATTAGTCAACACACAGACAACTAGAAAGCATTTGCCCTCAGGTCTCTGTGTGTATTTGTGATACAGGAAAAGGTAACTAGGAGGAAAAACTTATAAATTAGCTCCCACTACACTCCCATTTGCAGCAAGAGGTTACCTATTTGGAGAAGCTGTGGTCATACTTTCCAGACTCTATTATTGGTATCTAAAACAATGTTTTCTTCAATGTGAAGGTCAGATTTATTGAGTTGTACTCAACAGGTCTAATGAAAAGCTCCTGGTGATAAATGGAATTTCTTACCAAAGTCTC
>NW_004949099.1:25121616-25127715 GCF_000317375.1 Microtus ochrogaster | reverse complement strand
AAAAGAAAAGTCAAAATCTTAACTATGCAAAAGGAAGGTTGAATTCTTCATAGCAGACTGGAAGGAGATGTGAATTACAGATTGGTCCCTGCCTTTTGGTAGTTGCAAACTGGGAGCCAGATGTTTTCTCCTCTTTGCACATTTATTTATTTACATAAAACGAGGAAAGAAAATCAGGAAAATAATATATTTCTGCAAGGAATTCTGGTCCTTTAGATTGCAAATGATATTCCTAATAAGATCCTGGTTCTAGGTATTCATGTTTATTCTGAGATGCCATCTTTGACCTCTAGGTAGACAGATATAAGCACCATGAGGCATACAGACACATCTTCAAGCATTTCTATTTTGATACCTACCTGCATACAAACTCGAATTCATATTGGTATCTGCAGTTTTAATCATAAATAATTTCTATTGATTTAATGTGCTGACTTATTTCTCCTTATAGACAAGACATTTAATATTTGCTCAGTTATGTTACACACAAAAGATACTATCAGAATTATGAACACCCCCAAATTCAAATTTACTAGCTCTTGTGGTTTATGTTGTTTGTTTTGTCAACTTGATACAAGGTAGAGTTAGCTACAAAAAGGAACTTTGACTGAGAAAATTCTTCCATCCCATTGCCTTTAGGCAATCCTAGAAGGCATTGTCTTGACTAATGATTGATAGGGATGATTCTGCACACTGGTGGTAGTGCTACCCAGGGGCTGGTGTTCCTGAGCTTTATAATAAAGTAGGCTGGAAAAGCCAAGGGAAATAAACAATTTCTTACATAGTCTCTGCTTTAGTTCCTACTTCCGGGATCCTGCCTGGAGTTCCTACCCTCACTTCCTCTATTATTGACTGCTCTATGAAATATAATCTAAATAAACCCTTTCTCTCCAAGTTGATTTTGGTCATGGTGCTTTATTACAGCAGTAAAAACCCTAATTAAGACACTAGATATGTGAAATGCCTAAATATGGTGACTTTGTCTCTACCCTTGAATAGTCATGTGTTGTTTCCCCAAGTTACTCATTTTTTTGCTTCTTAATATGTTTGTTGTTTCTATAGTGGTAATTTATGAAATAGGTAGAGTTATTTGTTAAAAGATATATTAAATGTTTTATCAATCGCACATTGTGCTTTAATTGATTCAGACTACAGGAAAAGTATCATTGCCTGTCATGTCTACTGCACTGTTTTCTCACTTTTCCCCATTTATGTTTACTAGTCTGTTTTAGTTAGCTTACCAATGAGGTTTTAAAATTTAAAAGGTAAGCTCATAACATGAGGTGTAATTTGCATACCAACTTGGAAACATCCCTTTATAATCTTGGGACAATGAATTTCCTGCCTGTTTCCCTTCCTTTCTTCCCCTTCTCTCTCACCTATACTCACTAAAGAAAAAAAATGGCTTCATGGGAAACCATTCCAAGAAAAGAACATACCATAGTCCTCTAGTATGTAGTCATTGATTCTATTTTGTTTCATTTCCTCATCCATTCCCACGCGTTTTTGATCACTTGAAAGTATATAATTAGCAAGGTTTTTATCTCACTTGAGTCAACGACAAAGCCATCATGTAACTTCCATAATGTATAAAATAGGAGTTGATATTTTCCCAGCATTCCCATCAGTACAGACATTTCAAGACTCACCATTGAAGTTAACGTTGCGGATATACTTCAACAGCTTCTTTCCCCCTGCTTGCTCCATCTCTGGGCATACTCCTCGGTAATCAGCACACAGATCTTTATTCATGTGATGAAGGGCATGTGCCATGGCATACACAGCATCAATCACAAACTGAACTTTTCCCTCCTGCTCATAATTGGAGTCTTTTCCAATTCGCTCCTGTCCTGCACATTAAAACAAGAAACACAGACAGATCGGTGTTGAGTGGGAGTACACATTTCCTTCTGCTTTTGATCATGCATGAAGATAATAAGACTTTGAGAAGTTTAACAGTGCAATCCACATAGCCACCTGTGGTCATGATGTCTCATTTTTCTAGTTTGTGGAATTTTCCTTTAGAGTCTATTGCATTGACTGTTTTGTCTTATGCGGTATACCTCAGAAGCAGGACTTCAAAGGAACACTACATTGGCTTTTGTCGTGAGCCAGCATGGAACCTGGAGTAACATTTTCTCACCACACCAAGGGCTTCATAGTCTATATCTTAGTTTGGAGGGAGGTGAGGGGTCTATAATAAAATCTTTAAACTTTGTTTGCTCTGGAAGGGACAACGGGAACATAGCAGACGGGATCACACAGACCTTCAAGCCTGAGCTTATTATCCTTCCCATACCTGTATTCCTATTATGTTCCTGTGTCCCCTATGTTCATTACTGGAGAATTGTGTACTCAAAGCAGAAACTCTGATCTCATTATTTTTATAATTTTTTTCTCTCTCCCAACTGTTTCTCATACTCAAAAGTGTTGTATGTCACAGTATTACCAATTCTATCTCAGACAATCCAAAGCATTTTGGACATACTATGAATATTTAGGGTTTATCATGTCTTAATCTTTCGTCAGGATATGAGACTAGAGCTCTTTATTAAATGATTCATTCTCCATGTTTGTCTCTGTAAATGGCAGAGCTAACAACACACTCAGAACCCGTCCTCCACTAAGCACAGAATATGATATTACCCTCTTTCCTGTCCAGAGTAGACGATCATTCTTTAGCTTGCCACCAACTGTCCAGACATGGCTGTTAAGGATGTTGTTCATATGCACACTACTCAGCTTTGTTCTGCTTATTTAAGTTCCATCCTCATGTTATGAGTTGTGTATTCTAGCTCCTCATTCTCCTTGTGTGAAAGCAATGGTGACAGCTCAGTATGTCATACCATAGATGATGTTTGTTATTACCATATTGACCTTTCTCTGTATTTTCTCCAGGTTTGTTTGTTTGTTTAGTGTGTGTGTGTGTGTGTGTGTGTGTGTGTGTGTGTGTGTGTGTGTTTCTTGTGGTCTTTTAGAGTATTCTTTTTAAAATTTATTTTATTTTGGAGATTACAATACAGTTATGTCATTTCCCCCATCTCTTGCCACTTTCAAAGCTTTCCCATATACCTTCTTTGTTCTCTTTCCAAATCATGGCTTTCTTTTTTATTAATTGTTGTTACATGCATAAATGTATATCCAAATATTCCTAGATACAATATACTCAGTCATATAATGTTACCTGTAAATATTTTCAGGGCCGACCATTTGGTATTAGAGAGCTAATTGCTGTGCATTTCCCTGGAGAAGACTATTTCTCCTGTGCTCAGCATTCAGCACTTGTCTGTAGTTCTTTGTGTAGGATTTAGGCCCCATGTTCACTTTGGGATGTCTGTTGGTTTTGTCCTTGTTGAGCTCATGTTAATGTGACCATGTTTGTGAGACTTTATGTGTAGCTTCTGACATTATTAAGAGAAAAAGAGGCACAGGAAATTTATCCCATCTCTCCCACACATGTGGCTGTTGTTAATCCATTTGGTTTTGCTTGCATTCTTTGATTTCCTTTGACAGAAAAATAGTTTAATTCTCCCTTGACGTAAGTACAAAGTTACTGTATTTTGCTTGTCAATCCAATTAAACATTACAATCTTCCACTATATCCATAGGGGCAGTGTATTGTAAGACTCTAAACATAGGACTCCATGGCAATTTATACCCTCTCTATCTCCATGGCAAAACCAGCACTGAAAGTCTGTCAGAATCTCAAGGACCTGTGTTTATATTATTATTCAGGCTAGATATGATTGGCAGGTTCCTGTAATCCCAGGACTTGGAATATGAATGTAGGAAGTTCAAGATATCAAGGCCAACCTGGGGCACATGAGATCCTCTCTTAAAAAGAGGTAGGATGAACAGATCATAAAATAGATAATTTTTAATTGTTTAAAATTATATTCACTTGTACGTATGTGTGTATTCTCAAATGTGTGTGTGTGTGTGTGTGTGTATGTGTATGTGTGTGTGTGGTTATACTTTTTGTGAAGAGATCAGTACAAGTTGGAAGAATTGATTCTATCTTTCCTTGGTAGGATGTAGAAATCAAACTCAGGCCATTAGGCTGTGAAGCACATGCCTTTGCCCACTGAGACAATTCACTGGTCTCCAAATAGATAAATTATAAATTCATTAAGTACATGATATCAGGACTCTTGTCCTTCTAAAAAAAATAAGCATCTGCATACTAAATTTTTCTTGACAGGAACATTTCTCGTTGTCTCTTAGGGCACATTTGTGTCATAATGAAGTAGTATAAATTCCGTAACCTCTATCATTCTGAAAACACACACAGGACTCATGACACATGCTGTGTTAAGTTTTAGGTTCTTTACTGAGAGATTTTTCTCAGAGTGTTTGTTTTTTCTGTATATACTATTTTTGAACCTAAGATTCTCATTCTGTATCCCCAGTTATCCTAGAATTATCTATGTAGACCAGGGTATTCTTGAACTCATGGTAATGTACTACCTCACAATCTCCTAAATGCTGGGATTAAAGATATGAACCATTATGCGTAGAGAGAACATTTAATATTATAATGCAAATTATAATCTCCATGAAAGAAATCCCAAATTTAGAATATGTATCCAAATTTATATTTTTACTTTGATGAATATACATAGATAGCTCCAGTGGTAGACAGTTTAGTACATTAGGAAGCTTCATTCACATGTTGATGAAACATGCTCACCACTTACCACTGGAGCTGTAGATTCTACGCAGAGTAAAGTTTTTGGTTTGTTTCACTTTAAGATGAAATCATCACAAAACCATTGCTATTTTCAAGGTGAATCAAAGAGTTCTACTTAATCTTGACAATTATCTCTAATTTCCCTTTCAAGAAAATTTCTCATTCTTAATGACAGTGCAATGCAATAATTATTAATTTAAGCCATTGTATAATAAGCATCTGATGTCCTCAGAATATCCTAACAACATGTCTAGCAAATTATATACAACACATATTGTAATGAAGAGTGTGGTGTGGGGGTTGGGCGTGCACATGCTATTTTTTTTAACAACTTTTGTTTTTCAGAATAGATTCTGAAATATGGGATTGTCTAAATGTCTTAGTTAGGGTGCCTATTATTATGAAGAGACACTACAATCACAACAACTCTTAGAAGGAAAACATTTAATTGAGGTGGTGGCTTACAGTTTCAGAGGTTCAGTTGTCATCAGAATGGTGTAACATGGTTGTGTGTAGGCAGACATGTTGCTGGAGAGGCAACTGAGGTGCTATATCTTCTAGGCAACAGGAAGTGTATGGTGACACTGGGTGTATCTTGAGCATTTATGAGATCTCAAAGCCTACCTCCACACTGACACACTTCCTCCAACAAAATCACACCTACTCCAACAAGATCACACCTCCTAATAGTGCAAATCCCTTTGGTGGCTATTTTCTTTCAAACCAACACCTTCAACAAGGGTAAATCCATCTCTAGTTTTGATCTGTACCAGTAAACTCCCCTCTTAGGGGACTGCACTATTTTGCTGTACCAGTCACAAGACGGGAAACTTTCTGCTTCCTCAGCACTATGCCAGCAGAAGACATTGCAAAATTTCAAAGTGACTTTGTCTGATACAGGGGAGCTTCCAATTGTCTCTTTCAATTTTTATTTTCTTTGTGTCTTTTTGTGTCATATAAACACACATCTGGATAGTTGCAAAATAGAGACCAGAGGAGGGTGTCTGGATTCTTACTCTTTCTGCCTTATTCTCTGAACACAGGGTCTTTCACTTGAAGCAATGTTGGAAACCAAAAAGCCATGGAGAATCTTTGGTCTCTGCCCCACGAACTCAGGTTACAGTGATGTGTGTGGCTTAAATATTTACAAGAATTCTGGAAATTTGAACTCAGGTCTTCAGGCTTGCATAGCAACACTTTACCCACGGAGTAACCTCCCTAGCCCATTACTTGCATTTTCCTTATATGGAAATTCTAACATCTTTTCATGTGAAAGAATATCAGTTGTTCACAATCTAGCTAATTTGTACAAAAACAAAACCCCTCATTTCCTCCTCTATTTTAAAAGCTTTACTAATTATACAGATGAATAAATTGCAAATATTTCCCCTATTTTGTATTTTTCTCTG
>NW_004949099.1:25115829-25119879 GCF_000317375.1 Microtus ochrogaster | reverse complement strand
GTCTTCTTGCACAGGACTCAGATTCAGTTTTCATGGAGGCTCACAAACATCTGTAACTCCAGGGCCACAGGATCTGATACCTTGTTCTCACCCCCATGGGTACCAGGCACCCATGCAATGCTCAAACATAAGTGGAGGCATGCACTCATATATGTAAAAATAATAGTTATTTTTTTTCTCTGCATTCTGAGTGCTGCAATTAAAGGCATGTGCTACCATCCTCAGACTGAAAAATAGTAGTTTTTTAAAATATTCTCACTCCAAGAGTATCAGATTTTATCCTCCTTTCTTTATAGTACCTGTTCAATCAAGCAAATAAATAAATTCAAATTAATTATGATTGTTTTAGGAAATGTGCTACTCCACAACCCAGGAAGGCCTGGAACTGTGATCCTTCTGCCTCTGCTTCCCTAGGGCTGGCAAGGCAGACATGAGTTGCCATGCTGAGTGTTATCTGTATAATTTTGGTCTTTCAGATGTAAGCAATTGATTCATATGAAGAGCCATTCTGGAGAACAATGTGAAGAATCAATTAAAATCTTTTTGTCTCTCTGGCTGTCCTAATATTACCACTGGATATTGTAACACATCACAACTTTTTTACCTGGTTTAGTGTCTTTTGAATATATACCCTAATTCCACATGTAATTGTATTTATGTACAATTTAAAGTCTGTTTATTTAACCAGTCTTTTCATATACTACCAGTGAAGTTTATGTTATTATGGCTTGATAACATATTCAAATAGCAAGCTAAAAAAATCCCTGCCCTTTGACTGGTAGAAATTTGCTACAAACAGGATGGCCTTGAATTTAGAGCAATTTTATAAACTCTGTCCCCAAATACTGGCATATCAGGTTTGTGCCCCTGAACCTGATTTTTTTTTTAATTTTAAATTTCTGAAATAAATGTTATTATCAAAGACCTAATTTCAGGGAAAAATATGACAGCTCAAGCAACCAATGACTAAATGCCATCAATTTGTGTTGTTTTAAAATAAATTTACCTTGGACGAAAATTTTACTAAAAGTGAGACTTTTCTGAGCTTCCTTGTGGGTGGTGGGAATTGAACCTGGATCTTTTGGAAGAGCAGCCAGTACTTTTCACTACTGAGCTACCACTCTAGCTCTGCTTCGATAATGGTTAAGTGTTCTTATGTTCTGTCTCAGTTGGTTTTGCTGCCTCATATACTGCTTTTATTTTCCATGTAGCAACTCATTGACTTTTATCTATGTACATGAAATTAATATTTCACCTATGTCACTGGATTCCAACTTTTTATTACAAAAATTTTAAACAGAAATCAAAGTAAAAAGAACTTTCGAGTGAATCCAGCAATTATATCTTAACGTCATTTGAATGCTATAAGGCCATGTTTACTGTGCTAACAGTACCATCTAACTTATTTTATAAGCCTATTCGTTTTTAATATTAATTTTCTAACATGATCTTTTGCAAATTTTTCCTGTTTTTATAGTACTCAAAAAGGCAATATTGGAGGTATTATGACTGCTATAAACTCACACTATGAAATGACTTCGGCCCAATAATACAGGGGAACAGGTTTTAGCGTGCTTTAATGTGGGCATTTATCCCAGAAAGAACACTTTCGAAAAGACTAGAAATGTTTTTGGTAATGAAATATTTTATTGCTGGAGAAACACTTCAGACTTTATGCCTTTCTGGGAGAGTCACCAGATACATTAACGTATTAGAGGCTCAGGGAAGACTTCAGAATGAAATTTGTCAGACTAACACAACTTGAAAAATGTAGCCTTGTTATAGGGAACCAGATGTGGGGAGTTTATTTACCAACAACCACAAATATCCGTTAGGTATTATTTCCCTACTGTAGCAATCGATTTTATCACTGTGACAAAGTAGCTTGAGGAAGACAATTTAAGGGAGAAAAAGAGGTATGCTGACTGGCAGCTTCAGAGGCTTCAGTCTATATGGCCCATGTACGTAAACAGTACATCATGGCCCATGATGCCTGTGACAGACAGCAGCTAGTCACATCACCATGAAGAAGAAGAGAGTGATAGGAAGCAACCAGGGTCAATACACTCCCAAGAACCTGTATATGGTAACTTACATCCTCTAGCTAGGCCCCACCTTGCAAAGTTTCCAGGATGATAGCAAAATAGCATCATCAACTGGACACTACAAATTTAAAGTGTAAGCCTATGGGGGTGCATTTCAGATTTAAGCCACAACAGGCAGCTACAAATAGTTGATAACCTTGAAGTCTTGGCTATTCATGGAGTATTTACTTTAACTCCTGGCTCTTTTATGACATAGTATCTGATTATGCTCCAATCTTGATGGCAAGCACTGGGAGTAAGGAATGTTGAATTTCCTTGAAACATTTACGGATGATTCGAATCTGTTAAAACCTATGACCTTCTTTCTGTTAGGCAGTGATTTCCATCTCTCATCAGAGAGAGGCTACTGAAGACTCAGAAAGTAAATGAAAATCACAAAAGTAAATAAAACTCACAAGTTTAGGGAAGCTCACAAAGTGTAAAGGAGTCCCAAGGTTCTCCCCTAAGGTTATAAATAGGAACTCTCCAACTGGCTGACCAGCTGAGCAGTTTAAGAATCATGCAGGGGGATGCAGGGAACTCTAAGGATACAGCTGGATCATTAAAGCACTTTTAAATAACCCTTCACCTAGTCTCCTGTAACTAAGCCCATTAAGCCTGATTTGGGTGATAATGGTTTTTGTTATTGTTTGTTTGTTTTTGTTGTTTTATTTTGTTTTCTTGTCTGTCTGGTCTGTCATAGGAAGGGAAAGCAGAAGTTTGTCCATGTATTCTCTCTTTTCTCCCCCACCCAAAGTGACCAAATGTTTTCCTAGGGACCAAGGTAGGAAGAGGCATGGGATGTAAGTGTAACCAATGAGATGAAAGAGTTTGCTTACAAATTTCAAGAAGCATTGATTTGCTTTGATGAAGAGATTAGTCAGTTATACCACAGGTGCTCTGACTTCCACCATCATTGCAATTACCAGAGTCATTTTGCAGTCCTGAGGAAATAATGCATTATATCCATGGCAACAGAATACAGGGCAAGTATTCAATGGTACATCAGAGATACGAATTAGCCGAGACTACTTTTTGTCCCATGTAGTGTGCTAATGGTTTAACTACCTAATAAAGCTTGGTATCCAGTATTTCTAGGTTTCTTCAGTTGCTGCTTTTATTCACATATCAATTTACAACACTCCAAAGGACTAGCATTAAGTACATAAAACTCATTCTGCAAGGCAGTGTTAAATATCTACAACAGCATAGCTAGCAACAGAATTACAGAAGTCTTTCCAATTAATTCTCCCTTAACACTTCATTCTTTTAATCTTCATGCTTAAACGAGATGGTCTTATACACTATCTCTCATGTTCTTTACTTCACTCTCACCATCATGTTTCAAAGAAGTCTCCTAGTTTGAGAAAAAGTGAGAATTTAGAAGTATTATTTACTGCGTGTCAATATGCAAAGAAGCTAACCTTCCTCCTCTCCTGATGTTCTGCTTGTTACTTTTATCCAGAGTCCAGTATTTAACTTTCAAGTGAACACTCCGTTTTTAAAAATAGTATTTTATTAATTCTTTGAGAGATTCATATATTATACTTTGATCAAATGCACACTCCTAACTTCCTGCTGTTGAATAAGAATTAGCTGCTTTACCCGGGAATAATTGACACATGCTTTTCACCATCAGAATGTTTAATGATTACTCTACTGTGGAGCCCTTGACTTTGAAGGGCCTGCTTAGCTTGTCCTCTTGAATGCATTTCTCTCTCAGATGATAGGCCTTCATGATGATGCATATTCAAATTAATACGCAAATAGATAGGGAAATGGAACTGATATCATTAGTATAGGTAATGCTGTTTAGATGAGAACATAACAGGAAGAGATGAAGATAGGCCTGGGAACCAAACAGAGACATTGGCCTTCTCTTTTAAGCAAAAGGTCCCAGAAAGTCTCAGTGGTTACCAATGACTGATGAATTTGATAGCTCACTATATGTTTCTGAGGGAATAAA
>NW_004949099.1:25113530-25115649 GCF_000317375.1 Microtus ochrogaster | reverse complement strand
TGAACAATCTTGAATGTTGGTTCTTGCCTACTACATTTTGAAATATGTTTTCATGTTCATTGTTGTATGTGCCAAGATCTCTAGGTCCCAAATCTTTCAGGACTTCCTCCAACAGTCCTTTCCAATGACATTAAGAGTGTTGATCACAGATATGAGATATAGGTCTAGCTTTATGATGGTTCTGCAGATGTGATCTCAGTCTCTTTTACTTTCATAGCGAGTCCTTTATCCACTTTGTCAACTTCCCAGCCTTGGAAGCACTTTTAAACCTTGTGTTATATACATATAGGAATATTGACCATAACTGATTACATATTTATTGAGATTCAAGTCTTTTATGGCACTGGTACATAATTATTCCAAATACTAATTCTTGAATCTAATGAAAACAATACATAACTCTAATTAAGGAAAAATGTTGCAGGGCATTTAGAAATAGAGTTAGTCTATATTCTTGCCTAACAAAAGTGCTAGATTCTAGCTAAGGGGAAGGTAGGGACTTAAGGCAGGAAGGTGGATGCTGGAGAGTTAGAGATGTTGCAGAGAGTAGAAAATCCTGTGGCAATCCTGTAGGGATCATAAGGAGCTTGCACTATTTAAAAATAAATAAGTAGTTGCTGACTTATACTTCTTTTCCTCAAGAGATCACCTTTCTGTTTTGAAGAGGAATATCAATGACAAAAAGATTTAATTTTACAAACATTTACCTCAACGAAAACTTTTGTGATGACTACACATAGAGAATTTCAGAATAAAAATCAATCCAAGGTCTTTCTATTAAACACACATAAAACAAGGAATGTGAGGAGGTCAGAATTGAGCCCCAAAGGTAGACTGCGTTGGTGTATATCACTTTGTAGGTGAGGATGAGTGAGAGATAAATTGGATGAGAGATGTGGGGAAATACTGATGGGTTCACAGTGGGTTGCTGCATCACAAGCAATGTGAGTTTGTTGCTGACTATCTATGACTAGGCTTTGTGGAGAGAGCTATTCACGGCATTTGGCCCTCATAAGACACTAAGGAAAGAATGGCCATTTTCTCTGTTGATGGCCATTACCTGACTTACTGTTATTTTGCTTCATGTATAGTGAAAGAATTGCTCTTTAATACATAGAAAAAAGAACAACCTGGGGGCTTCCTCCCATTCACTTTCATGTTCTAATTCACTTCTAAGTCATAATTTATCTCCAAATTTCATAATAGCCATGATATGTAAGTGTAGGTTTGAGACTTGGTCTTTATCACAGGATATCATTGAAGGGTCTCTGTAACTAAGGATGACCTTGAGTTTCTGACCTCTTTGACTTCATCTATTGTGTGTTTGGGTTACAATTATATACCATACCTGGTTTGTGGGATGCTCAAACCTAGGGCTTCCTGAAAGCTTGGCAAATAACTCTTCTGTTTGAATTATTATCAGTCCCTAGCCATGATTTTCATTTTCATTCTCTGATATTTTGAATGGTTCATAGAGTTTCCTGTAGGAAGAAATGAATCGTTTTGGAAACCAGCATTGTGTCATCCCTGATTTTCTTGTGGGTATATAATTTAAAACCAAGAATAACTCACAAATTTCTAGTAGAAGAAAAACAAAAAAAGAGGAAAGAGGAGAGACATCCTATGAATTCATCCTCCAATTCTTATGAATCCAATTTGATGTCAGCTGAAAAGAGATCATTGCAATGTTCTACAGCCATAGCAGCGATCAGGCTGCTTCTGATGAGTAGAGAACTCCAGCAAGCAAGAGAAGCTGGGAAGTCAAACCATCTCACTTTCTGCCGTGATCTCACCCAGAATGCCCCCCTTGAAGACTGCTTCATTTTACTTTCTTACAATTGTTTCAATTTGAAATTTATTTATCAATTTTCAGTAGTGTCCAAATTAAAATACATATACTGAATAAACATAAACATAGCATTGTTGATGAGCAGGGCTTAGATACAGTATTCATAAGTATGTGGGGGGAGGGGGCTAGAGAAGACATACGCTTCAACAGCAAGATTCATAGACCCCTAAGAAGTCAAAGGTCTTCTAAGAGTGTAAACACAGGGTTTCATGACCAAAAACAATCTTTTGGAGGTAAGGTAAGAGCAACAGATTAGAAAAGATAACTACA
>NW_004949099.1:25085418-25112875 GCF_000317375.1 Microtus ochrogaster | reverse complement strand
TATGTAAAATATATAATCTATATGTAAATATATATGGATATAAAACTATAAAATTCAACTACTAGAAAGAATAATGTTACTTTGTTTTCTTTTTTGTAAATTTAGAAAAACTTTTCTCCCAAATAGGATTACTCTCTCTTCTAATCATAATACACAAAATTAAAATGCTGTTTGATTTATTTGAACAGTTTTCTTGTTTTATATAACAGTAAATGCAACATACAGCTAATACAGCTAGGTGAACAATCTGAGAAAGAAAGAGAAAGAAAGAAGAGGGGGTGATACTGTAGTAGAGAGGAAAGGACAGAAAAGTAAAGGGACAGAAAAGAAAGAATGAAGAGGAAACAGAAAAAAGAGGAGGCAGATTTATAAGGGGAAAGGAAGGAAGAAAAGAAAGAAAAGCAAGTGAGGATGGGACAAAGAAAGGCTCAGTTTTTGGTTCTTTGTGTATGGCTGTGTGCATCTGTGTAATAGTCTGTGTGAAGGCATGTATAGAGTGAATAGTCTCCTATTACTCTCTCTCTGTTCCTGTGCTGATGCAGTGTTTCTTCATGAGCTCAGGGTTCAGAAGCTACAAAAGTCCCATGCCTCTGTCTTCTCTTGGACATGGTGTTACAGGCATTTACAAGGGAAACTTAATGGTTCTTTACGTCAGTGATAAAATTTGAACTCTAGTCCTCACGATTTTGGAAGCAAGTGCTCTTAAATGTTGAACCATCTCTCCAGTCTCAAGAACTATGCATCATTACGGGAATATTCATCTAAAAGATAAACAACTAAATAATTTAAAATCAAAACCATGTGTATAATCTTGCTTTTTACTCACTGCAGTTTGGTAATACAAGAGTTACTAATATATTTGAAAATAAATTACACACATAAGGACAGCTGTTGAGATTAGCCAATGGATACATGCGCTATGATTCAGTCCAGGATTATATCTGTGGTTTATAGAAAGATTTCATGTAAATTGAAATAAAAATGATTGTGAAGGAGAAAAGAATAGTAGGACAAAGGAGAAAATGAGATGTAAAAGGAGAAAGAAAAGCTGCAGGAGAGAGAAGAAAATGAAAACAGAACCAGGGAGTGATTGATGTGAGATTCTCTGTATGCTGTGAATACCACTGATGAATGAGGAAACTTCCTTGGCCTGTTGTTAGGTCAGAATAGAGCTAGGTGGGGAAGACTAAATAGAATGCTGGGAGAAAGGAGGCAGAGCTAGGGAGAAGCCATGTAGCCCCACTGGGACAGTCGCTGGAACTTTTCCCGGTAAGCTACAACCTCTTGGTGATACACAGATTACTAGAAATGTGTTAAATTAAGATGTAAGAGTTAGCCAATTAGAAGCTAAAGCTAATGGGCCAAGTAGTGATTTAATTAATATACTTTCTGTGTGGTTATTTTTGGGCTGAGCAGCAGGGAACAAACAAGAAGATTAATACAAGGGAGCAAAGAGTGACTGAGTGGGTGATCAGGTAATAGAGCAGATGAAGGTATTTAAATTTAAAGGACACTTGGATGTGTATGCCATCCAACTAGACAAGGGGCAGAGATGCAACTAGACTGCAGTTTCTATTGCCTCTCAGCAATCTAACAACAGTCTTCTTGAAATGCATGGTTTCTACCTCTACAATTGGAGTTTATAAACAGTAATGAGTGGTTTTACTTTCCAGGTATCTTACTGAGGATACATACACAGTTGATTCTATATATGTGGGCAAGAACATTGGACTATTTCAGTCTATACTCACTTCCTCTAAGTGAGGTAAGTGCTTTATAGAATGTTTTCATCACATAGACATATTTTATCCTCCAGATACATAAAGAAGGCATAGGCAAATTCAAAGTTAGAAAGAACATGTTTACTACCTGTTTGATGAGAGCTTACTTTAAAATAAATACAATCAAAAGCCATAATTCAGTTCCACTTTATGTCTGTGAATAGTTCTAATGGCTATCAACACCAAGAAAAAGGAAAAGTGCTTACACATTCCACTAGAGTACCCTGAGATAAGACTGAGTCTTGAGTGCCAGCTCAGGGTCAGAACCAGGACTTATAATCTAGCAAACAGGCCATCCGTGTGTGCTCGGTGAAATAGGAGAGAATGAATGAATGCTTTGAGGAACTGGAGAGGAGATGAACAAATATCATATGCAAATTAACAGAAAAAATGCTTACAATCTTCTGGATAATGGATGGCTGAGATGGCAAGCTCAGTTCAGGTGACTATGATTTCAGATGAAGAGAGAGAGAAAATATAGTAGTGTCTCTACCCGTGACATGTGAGATTTTTTTTTATTAATCTACTTTGATCAAGGCCAGAAGTTCTAGTTATCTCTACTTTGACTGTTTGTTAACTACAAATGATAAGTATTTTACCTAGCTCTTCTTAAAGTCAAGATTCTGCAGCTCTCTCTCTCTCTCTCTCTCTCTCTCTCTCTCTCTCTCTCTCTCTCTCTCTCACACACACACACACACACACATACACACACACACACACACAGAAACTCATAGACACATACACACAGAGACAAACACACATGCACCATGACATTTCTGACAACTTAGCTATGCCATTATAATCCAAAACTTAAATTACTTCCCACTTAGCCCTAACATATGTATAAATGAGTCATTCTAATTTCAGGGGTTCTAAAGGCTCAGAACATTTTCCTATTGTTCTACTTAAGGAACGTAGCAATATAATGTGTGGGTAAACTCAATCATTAGTAAATTTTCCAACACCGCCAACTTTCTTTGTTTACAAAGATATTTAATGTCTTTGCCTGCAAGACAAAGAGATGCAGAAGAGTCCATGTCTTACACTGTGGTGGTCTTCCTAACAGATAGCGTTCAGAGATGTCTCATTTCTGAGATGTTCCACAAGATATTCTTGTTAGTAGCCAATGCCTATGAACTTATGCTTTCGTCTCTCCTTCACTGATAGCCATGTTCAGTCATGAATCTGCCTTTATTTTTTTCATTCTAGTACGCATAAACAAGAGAGTTGTTTTTATTTTTCCTCTCCAACATTTAGAAGTATTGATCCTCTTAATTTTATCCACATGCAGTAAAATTTCACGCATCTTAATTTGTACTTTTGGTGAATGCTGATATTAGACATTTTTTTTTCAGGTACATTTAGCCAACTATATTGGATATAGTGTTTTGCCTATGATTCATCTCCCAGGTGAAACTTCTCAGCATGCATTTTACCAGAAGGAGTACTATCATCTATGACATGACAGGTAACTGTCTTAATGATGCCCAGAAATTACATTGCTTATTTGTAACTACATTGCCTTTAATCGCTCAATAATAATTATAGCAGCAAAACTACCTCCATGTTATAAATTCTACCCAAATTTTTGCTGCATAATAAATCTTTTAAGGAGATAGTTAAACTATACAGCTTATTTTAAGAGCTTGAAATGAGTGAAAGAAAGCAACTTAGAAGATGTTTGGATTTTATCCCCCTAAGGGCTTGATTTATTATAGGCAAAAGTTGGTCACTATATATGCCTTGTTTTAAAAATAAGATAAGGACCCTTTCAAGCCAGGAATATGCCAGTTCCTTGAAAGCAACATTTTGATTCAAGTCCTGGCTTTGCCAGATGCGGATAACTTTGGGGGAAAGACACTTAGTGAAACAGCAAGAACTTTGCTTTTCTCTCTCTTTAGTAGACTATAAATATTGCCAGCTCTGCTAACTCTTCTGAGTTTTAGGGATGATCAAGTGACTCGAGGGATATTAAAACAATGTAAAGATTCTAAAGTGCAGCTCATAAAAGATAAATCAGTACCCAAGCATAAGGCAAAAAAATATTCAATTTTGCAAGTTTTCCAAGCAACACAAATCAAAACAGAGGTAACATTTCAGTTGCTTTGCCAGCAGCCAAATAGATTAGTGCAGTTCTTCTGAAAGCAAATGTGGTGATATATTTCAATTGTCCAAAAGCTGTTTATCCTCCTTGAATTGGTAATGATACAAATGGATAATGTACATTTTGCTAACACTTACCAAAGCCTCCTGTCTCTTTGGCGTTACATTTAGCACTTTACACAATTTAACTCACTCAGGGTTTCTCCTCAAAGTACAAATCAAAGTGAAATCTGGTCAGACAATTAACATTATCAGAGTGTGTTACCAGTGAGCAGATAATCATGGAAATGCAAAACCACTTGCTTCATCTTTCATGACTGGTATCAGGCAGGAACCAAACCTGTTGTGAGATGTCTGGGCTTCAGAATCCTCATTCTTTATTTAATTTCAGGTTCTAAAACTGAGCACAAGAATTCTGTCCCCTGGACAGAAGAGGGATGAGGTCTTAAGTAATTTTTCAATGTGTTTTATAAAAACTCACTAACAAGTAGCAAAGTGGAAAGTCTGCAGGTCATGAAAAATCAAAGCATAGGACTTTATCCAAAAATCCAATAAACCAACAATAGGTAAAGTGCTTATGATATATAAGGACAACAGGTAGACTATTTATGATATGTAAGGTTACATGAAAAACTATTAAAAGGTACATTGAACTGGATTGGTGGCCCACACCTGTAATGGCATTTCTTGGGAAGGAAGGTGATTGCAAGTGAATCCAACCTGAATTATTTAGCAAACTAAAAAACCAGCTTGGGGTATTCATGCTGTCAATTTTTTTAAAAAGTATATATTTTTTCATTATAACTTCCATTAGGCTACTGTGAGTTTCCTGGAGCTTCAGTCCTTGCTAATACTGTAAGTTTTCCACAGGATTTTGGGCATGCATCTACCTAGAAATGACAAACCATGACCAAAAGCCTCAGCACACCATGAGAGAGCCAGGTTTGTTCAGTAGAAAAAAAACACACAGAGTGGCATCGAAATTAGACAACATTGAAGAGCAAACCATCCTCAGGGCTGTGTCAAGGGGCGGGCAGTTGTGGAGCACACTGCTGGAACTGATGGCATTGCAATCTATCTCTATCAGAGAGGTGATAACTGTGTTTCAGAGACAGCCATTTATTCCCCCTTGGTCACATTTGCTTGTTAGTCAGTCACTGAGTGATAGGCTAACACTGTGAGTAAGTCTCTAGCACCTAACTCTTTTCAGAAACTGGAGTTAAAGGAAGATGTGCAAAGTAACAATGCCACTTCATTGCTTTCTCTTTTCCTCTTCCTATCTTATCCATTGTCGTGAAATCTTTCATGCCAGGCAGATTTACTATACAGCTTGGAAAATAAGGTCTCTTACAATAATTGAATAATTGCCTCTTTAAACCATATAGTTACTTGGGATTGAAGATATGATTGAAGCTGTGGACAGTCAGATGTTAGTGCCTGGTTTCTTTAAGCTCAGAGTTTAGTGTTATTTAGCAATTTCTCTGAATTGAGATTTGCATGCAAGAGGGAGAAAGTCTGGCAGGAGATTTCTTAAGACTCAAATAATTAATACAACTCTCAGGACGTTTCTGAAATTGACTAGCTTCAGAGGTTTCCTTCTTCCCTAAGGTCAGATAAGTAAGAAGAAACACAATGGCCATGACCCTGTAAGCAATACCTCACCAAAACTTCTATAAGTAACCTCTGAGGACCTGGAGATCCAAAGCCCTCTGAGTATCTGATCGCCTCCATGGATTGCCTGTTCCTGCAAAGAGGCTGACAATGTTAAAAGTAGCTCTAAAAAGTAGCTCTAAAAAGTTTGCATCTGGGGTTTTATATTGGTTGATATTTATATTTACTTTGTGAGCACAGCTTTATTCTCTATAAAATGCATATGATGTTGCATAGACTGTAAAATCCTAAAATGCTTTTAGTGTCCATATTTCTCCCTGAGGACAGGAAGGGGGTGGATGACAACCTCTATTGTTAGAAACTCTTCCTGAGAAAGGCTATATTCCATTCCAACTAGCTTAATGACACTTGGTAAGTCATTCAATAGCCCTTTCTTATGACTACAAAAATGACTCAAAGTATCCAATTTATAACTCTTAGGATGCTCATAAGAGGCGCTTTGTTTACAGACTGTTGCTTGGAGATTCATGGACATTAATCCCCTAGATCAAGAATTCCTTTTCATTAACACCCTAGCCTGACAGATTTTCCAAATATGGAAGAAGCTGTAACTCCTGTATTTAAAGACATTGCATGCTAGAGTTTATGAAAAAACCATAATTCATCTCAAGTAATTGTGTTTCCTAGCACCAACAAAAGCAGTTTTGCTTGGAGGGTCCTTTGCTCCTATAGTTTTAGCAAAGAGTCCATTCACTGCTGGATTCTACACAGAATTAAATACAGTACCTCTGGATGCTTTGAAGTAAAATGTGGCCAAAGGAACTTGGAGGCAGCAACATGAATCAAAATGACACTCTACAATGACTCCTTTTCAGGCTGTTTGGTACTGGTTGAAGAAAGCAGAAATTATTTACTATTTGAGAATCCATTTATAAGTGTCTATTTGCATATAACCAAAGACAGCTAGCTCCACCTTGAGCATCTGGGGAAGTGATGCTTTGAGTTCAGAGATGTGCTACTGTTTTTTTTAATGAAGATAATGGCCCACTCTACTCTTTCTTTTGTACCTCAGTTCTACTTTGGTCTCACACTCTTTTATTTTAATACAATACTGAGTTATATTTGTCCATGAGATTTTTTATCTTTTTTCCATTTTTTTCCCATTTTTATATTCTGGATTCTCAGCTCAACTCTTTTGAGAAGGATAGATATAACAGAACGCAACAGAAGTAGAGATGCAAAAATATATAAGCAAAAGACACTGACATGTTTAAAGCCAGTGTGATACAGTTTAAGATCTAATATTTAAAGTTGCATCTATTAAGGTTTAAGAAAGTAAATTTAATACTAAGATTCATGCATACTCAACTCGAGTCTTTCCCAGCCTCTACAAAGACAGTGAGAAATGAATGGCTGAGGAGATGCATGAACATGAGAGTTGGCATATTATCCTGAAAAAGTTCTGAGCCCTTAACTTCTCCTAAATAGACATATGAAGGTGTTGAAGTATTCAAAACCAGAGTGGGACCTGGTAAAATGGAATCTGGAATCCAGAACTGAGTACTCACACCAGTAATTCAGCTATCATGACTCTATTACCAAACAGATAAGCAAGATCTAGAGTCTGGTTGGTAGGTAGAAAGAAGTCATGGGAAGACTCCAGTCTCCAGCAGAAAGAAGGAATGCAAAGAAAGGCTATTTTTCCCTATGGAGCACTGAAATTAAGATATGAGAAGAAAAAGCAATGTATAGAAAGGAATCCAAAGTTGTATTTCATGCACCCATGATCATTGATAGAGACTCATCGCTGATGCTCAGTGATAATTGGTAAGGACTCATGAATGACTGCATTTATGTCAGCTCCTTTTCTCTCTGATCCATCCGTGAAATGCCTGACCAAGGGCACAACTGGTAATATGCTACTACAGCAGAGGTTAATTGATTGTTGTAGAATATTATTTTAAGGTGTGTTACTTTTGTTTATGCTCTGGAATATTTGTTTAATGATGCAAATATGTGCTTGATTAAATAAAATTCACCTTCAGTCAGGAAGGTGAATCAACAACTAGCTGACAGGAAGTGGTAGGGAGGAGCCTGGTGGAGAGGGTTTTTAAGGAAAGACAAAAAGCCGCACAACTTTGAGAGAGATATGAGGAGAGAAAGTGAGTCACTTACTATTTGACCTCTCTGAGGAGCAGAATTCATCGTCAATCTTTGAATCTTGAGTTCTTTAGAGGGACAGAGATTTAGATAAGTTCCCTTTAATTGATATTTTTTCTTAAACTCCTTTAAAAAACTTTAAAGGACATTAAAATAATATAAGGAAATATATCTTAATATATAAATGGATGAAAATAAAAGGTATACAATTAGCTGGGAAACAGGAAACAGGCTGAGGAGATAGCTCAGTAGGCAGTGACTGCTGCAAGCATGAAGACCTGAATTCAGATCTCCAACATTTAGGTGGGAAAAAAATAGGTGGGGTCACACGGAGGTTTGCTTGGGGGGCAGAGACAAAGAAATCCTCTGAGTTAACTACAGATGGTGAAGCCCATCAGCGCATGCAAGGCTCACTGAGTGATGCTGTCTCAAAAAAATTAGGAGGAGAGTCTTTGAGGAAGGTATGCGCCATTGCTGTTTTGCTTCTACAAATATGTAACACATGTATACGTGCATTTCGTCCAACCAAAGAATTGCCATAGTGTATAATATGACTTAGTGCAAAACTAAATTATGATTCTGGCTATTTAGTATTTGTGGGAGTCCAGTCTAGAGACGTATTCATCTTTTATGTCTACACATAATGCTGTCTCAGTATTCCATGTTTTCACAAGGACTTAGCGATTTTTCTAAGACTGTTGAGGATTTCTCATGTGATGTTCATTGCATTTGGAGTTAGAGAGTAATGGAATGCTAAGACAACTGCCACCCTGTCTGTCAAAACCGCACAGGCAGTCATCCAAGCAATTGCTGTAAAATGCTACACCAAGTGGAAAATTATGTCTTAATATTTATGTGAGGGTCAAAGATATTTACTTCTTAATATGTGCCATTAAGTAAATAAACAAATACAAAAATCAAAACAATCTGACATGCTTCCAGTTTTCACAGAAGGAGAAAGTAGATAGGTAGAAGATTTAAGCAACAGCAACAAATAGACTTTCAACCAAACTATTGCTTAGAGATGAGTCAAGTGATTAAAATATATCAAAGAGTCACATTAACATACAACCCTAAAATACATGAACTTAAAGACTAGCTCATAGTTTATCTATATCAAGTGTCTAGTGAAGATATCAGGGAGGAGAAAAAATGTGTTTTTATTGTGTTTTGTCAAATGACTTCAAAAAGTTTCCTTGAAACATTAAAGAGTTAGTCAAACTGAACTTTTTTACTGTGAGGCTAGAAAACACAAGCAACAAAGTAAACAAGTCGCCATAGGGTGCAAAGAGGAGGTTCTTTCCACTTATTTATCCTTTGTTATATCCAAAGGAAAACAAATCTCTGACAGTCAAATTGGCCTTTCACAGGGTGATGGATTCCTAAATGCTGAGTTGCTTCCTTTCGGTGAGAAGGTAACGCTGATGAATCAGTGTGCACAAATGGCACCTGTCAGAGCAGTAATGTTAGTGAGACAAATGTTCTGTATGAGCCCCCAGAATAAACAGATGGATATCATTTTATGGCTGCCACAGGCAAACACATTCAGATTCCCGAACCTTGTACTGAATCTGCAGGGTACATTTGAGGGAGACCTTGAAAATATACCACTTCTTGGTTAAAAGAGGAGAAAATCAGGAAAAGAAGGAGTCTGGCTAGTTCAGTGTCAGTCAATGTCTGCATACACACTCTACTATGATGCTGGATTTCCTTTGTCACTGACTCTTCTATCCCCCCAGAGCTTAGCATGGCCACATTCCTGTCTGAAAATACTTTCGCACATCATTACTGCATCATGTAATGTGCACCCCATGAAATGTTGCCGTCTATATCTTTATATTTATTCAGATTTGTGGTTTTATTTTCCATTAGACCTTCTCTTCTTCAGAACTCACATAAATAGGTTAACTGTGAATTCTGCACAGGCAATTGCATTCAGCCAGAATGGTGAATAATTGTTAGGCATACTGAATTAGGACCATGTGCTAACGTCACTTCAGATTTAACACTTCAACTATGTAATTTAATCCCCACCATGGCTTCAGAAGCTTTGCTTACTACCTCATTTCATGCGTGAAGAATGACTTTGAAAAGTTAAGCAATATTGTCCAAGCTTTCATGGGTAAACTCATAGATAGGCCTTGATGTCAGACCCTAGCTCATTGATTCTAAAACTATTAACTGTATGGGCACAACCATTTCTCCAATTGGAGATTGCCATTGCTTGTTTCCTTGTACATCATTTTATTTTCTTTCTCTTCTTAGCATTCCCAAAGAACCATCATCCTCAGCATGATCAGACTTGGACCAGATCTCTATGTTAGCGGTACTAACATATCCAAGGGGAACAAGCTCAGTTGGTGGGATTAGAATCAGGAACCACATGTACAACTAATAAACAAAGTCCATATGCTTTTTCTACTGATTAATACACGTGATCCTTGTCAAACTGTCTAGTAGATTCTATTTCCTAGTATTTGACTCTAATAAGGTTTTCATTTAATGATGTACCCTTAGTATGAAATATCACAAATGACATTGAGTCCTATCGTATGGAATCTCTGTCATCTATGAAAACTTAGGCTGTTTAGTACACATTCCCTTCCAGGATGTCTACTGATGTACAAAATCACTTGCTACCAATGTTTGACTTGTAGCAAAGGAAATAATTTCAAGCAATGGTCAGAGAAAGATAGATTTTGGAGTTAGAAATATTATGAGTGAGTATACAAGAGCTTTGGAATATTGTAAAGATATAGAGCAATGAATAAATATTGCTTGTCATACAGATATGTCAAATGGATGTTAGTAATTTATGGAACAGGTAGTTAGGTATTTTCTCAGGATATTAGCTTTAAGAATGTCTGTACCCCAGAATCCCTACAAATTCTTCAGGGACAAAGATTATTCTCTATTTCTTAAAAAAAAAATTTGATAATTATTTTTCCTTTCAAAGCCCTTTTACTTTTATGTGACCTGGAAGCTTTTGATACAGCATTAGGAAAGCAATCTGTTTTCTTCATATACTATGGGTCTTACTGTTCATTACTAAAGTACACAAGATGACAGATTCCATGTTGGTTTGCCCAGAACTAATATAGAAACATAACTTCTTATGGCTTGAGAGGCTATACAGTACAAGTAAAAGGAATACTATTTTAAGCTTGTTCACTTTCATAATTTTAGATGAGTCAATTTGTCATCAGAGCACAGTCACAGGAAGGGATTAAGGAGGCTGAATTTTTTGTTTTGTTTTTGCAGTCCTCCTGCAGAAATACCCACTGTCTTCAGGCTGTCCATTTACAGCGTAACACTGATAGTTCTATGGTTCCTCATATGGCTGCTTCCTTCTGACACATTCATTCTCTTTACTGTCTCAAAACTTAGCATTTGGCAGCTTTCATTCCATCTTCCACATGCTAAAGCCCACCAATGCCTCTTCCACATCTTGATTAAATTTGGTTTGTTATCACAGCTTTAAGGACTTCCCCCTAACCTGTTTTTTTTTTCTAGACTATCAATCAGCATAACTTTTCCTACCACTTTCTACTTCCAAAATTGAGGTGTATCTAAATGTCAAGATATTTTAAAGAGTGTTTTGCAAATACTACCAAAGCAGCATAAGAGCTCAGCCAGGCTTAGAAAAGAAAAGGGTAGGGAAGAAAAAAAAATCACAAACTACTAAAGGCACCAGGCATATCTTGTATATTTATATCTATAAGATTGAAGAATAAACTTAATAGTGACAGTATTTGCTATCATTCAAAGGACTATCTTACTATCAGGGATAGTTTAAAGAAAGGTGTGATGATTCACCTTGATTGTCAATATTATGGGTAGATTCTGGAATTTACTAGGGCATATGCTTCTGATGTGTCTTTGAGGATGATTTCCAGGAATTTGCTAACAGGGGAGACCCACCATCACATTTTTGGCACATTCCAAGGAGCTGAGCAGATAGAGGGAGGCTAAAGGAAAAAGCAGTGCTATCTGCTATTGTTTCTTTCTGAGTGAAGGCTTCTATGATGCTGTTGCTGTTGATGCTGCTGTTGCTGTTGATGCTGCTGTTGCTGTTGATGCTGCTGTTGCTGCTCCTGCTGTTGCTGCTGTCACCACTGTTGCTGCTACTGCTGCAGCTGCCATCCTTGATGGACCTTAGATTCCAGCATGTTTGAACTTCCACATAATCTGAACACTAACAACTCTCCTGGATGGTTCCAGGCTTTCCACATCCCCAGACTGGGACTGCTGAAGTATCCTGCTAAGCAGCTACCAGATTCTGGTGCAGGAGGTCACTCTTAGATTACTTAGCCTCTATTGAGTTAGCCATTCTAATAAACTCAATTTGTGCATAATTATGATTTTATATATAATTATAATTTTAGAAATAGTACGTAATCAGTTTTCCCCAGAGAAATCATTGCCTAATAAAAAGAATGTATGAAGAGAGAATAGGAGAATAATTTTAGATCATCTGTAATTTAATAAATGTGACTCTGCAAAGAATATTATGGAAAGACACAATAGATTTCCCATTTCTGGGGTAGATTGGCCATATATATATATATATACATACACTGTGTGTGTGTGTGTGTGTGTGTGTGTGTGTGTGTGTGTGTGTGTGTGTGTGTGTGTGTGTGTATGGATGGATGTATTATTCTCTGTACTCAGCTCTGCGATGTGGTTATCCAGAGAGAATTCAGGGTTAGAGCATGCAAAAGGACAAGTCTTGAACTCAGACAGGAACTGAATGGCTAAGTTCCATTTTGACAATCCAGTCCACCTCCAGCCATCCTGCAGAACACTGGATGTCAGCGACACTCTGGAAACTGTCATCCATCATCTGCATACTGTCGTACACTTGAGTGTTCTCTGTCTTACAGACAAATTATCCAGATGTCAAACTAATTTCTTCAGTTTCCACTTGAAAGCTCTGTGTCACCTAGGTCTAGTCAACACTGAATCAATTTTATTCACCTTTTCTTCAGCTATACAAAGACCATGTTTCTGAGAACACTGTGCTGCTGTATAGTGTGTTCTGAACAGAGAATGTGATTACTCTGGCATTCTAGTTAACCATGATGCCTCCAACATATGTGTCCTATTGATTTTTCAGCAATATTTTTATTCTTGTCTCTTTACCATATATCTTCTTTTTCACAGAAACCCCCTTGTGATAAAGTGAGCTCTTAAGTATTTTCAAATCTTTCATGGTATCTTAAGTATTATGCACCATGTATTCTACCTAATTAATAGTTACTTAATGAACAGGTTAATCTACAACATTAAAGTGATTAAAATATATAGAGTTAGATTGCAAAGAAAAACTAAGTAAGACTCGTATCTGAGGTGATTTCAACATGATATATGAGAAAGAGATAGTGTGTACATGTGTCTGTGTGTGAGTGTCTGTGTGAGTTTGTGTGTGCTCCTTTGTTTTTGTACATGTAAAGGCCATAGGACAACCTTAGGTTTTATTCCCCCTTAGTCACAGTCCTCCTTATATTTTGAGACAGAGCCTCTCAAAGGCCTGGGGTTCAACTGTTAGGTTAGGATGGCTGGTCAATGAACCTGGAGATACTGTCTCTGCCTCTCCAGGGCTGGGATTCAAGTTCATGTCACCATAGCTTTGTTTTTTTTTCCATAATATGAGTTCTGGCAATTGAACTTTGGTACTCATGCATGTATGGGAAGGACTTTAGTGCCTGTGCTTTCCCTCTGTCCTTGCCCTCAGTATGTGTGGTCATATTGAGTATACACTGTAGGGTGTTGGGATACCTGAAAGTCACTACTCCAAATGTTGAGTTTGACTGGAGAGTAGAGGAAGGCTCTACTTGACCTTTCACAGCTATTCAGTGCACAAGTTAAAGATCAAATATGAAATTAAACACAAATCAATAACAAATTCAATTGAACAGAAGAGTATTTGCTCTTCTTTTGACAGTTACTCATTTATTTTCCCTCGACATATATTCTCCTCAAAGGTAGCTCATTAACCATTTTGGGCATTTAATTGTATCCACAGAGTTGCAAAAATCCTCTTGCTACAGAACTATGTCATGTTATTTATTATCAGTGACTTTTCACCCAGTTTTCTCCTTTATCAATTGGTTGTTGTCTAATCTATTTACAGATGCTGATTCAAGCATTATTCTCTCATGGAAGTCTTTGGAAAAAAAGCTTATGCCTTCAACACAACTGAAATTCTTTTGTTTTATGTCCCTGTAATCCAAACTCACACCTTCTGGTTTATATGACAAATTCACTGGAGCAATGTCAATGACCCTTCACCTACTCCAGTACTACATTCTAATCCTCATATAAGCAGAGGTTAGGACTGCCTAGAATACTGCTCAGCAGAAAGGAGGTTACTTAATAAATGTCTGAAAATGACTAAATGAACTAAAGTCTTCTTCCCTCTTTATCTATTTACAAACACATTTTTATTGGCAAGAACTTCACAAAAGATTTCTATGAGAGGCAGTGAATATTTTAAGCATAAATCAAATAGCAAATGACTTTTTCACTTATGCATTAAGTGAAAACCATTAAGAATGTTCATTATTATAAAGTCAAGCATTCTGTAAACTTGATCAGATATACTATAAATGATAACAGTTGCCATTGTTTCTGCTTTGAGATGTCTTAGGGGCTTTTGTTTTTGTGAAAATGAATTTGTTCTCCTGGCTAGAACATGAACAAATGTTTATTTACAGGAGTATTTGAAGGAACAAGGTCCCACGTATCAATGGGAATGCCAATTACAGTGATATGGATAGGTAAAAAAGGGATACACTCTTGTCTCTATTTCCTTTGACCTGCAAGAGTTATGCTCCTCATCTATTTTTTGAAAAATCTGGTAAAATTCAATTTACTTTTTCAATTTGTCTCCAGCCAGGCTTCCTTCTGTCAGCAATGCAGACATCTCAACGCTGGCCATATAAAGTCACAGGAGGAGGACAATGGGAATGAAATTACCTGTGCACTTGCGATCTGTGTCTTCTTTTTTGGACCCACTAATTGTCAACTTGCAGTTAAAGTTTTCTTCCCAGTATTCAGCAAACCATACATTTCTCCGGTTATTTTCAAGTGTGCGGGATGTGAAGTAAGCATCAAACCCTAAACAGAGTTAAATGAGAAGGTCAGAATTCATAGAGATCACTGCTACCATATTGAGAATAAATTAAAGAAACAAAAGGGACCAGTGATAGGCTGTAAACTAGATTTATTTATTTATGTCTATCATTATAATAGATGCATGAAGATAAATATACATGCAGACATATATGTGTGTGTAAGAGCTAAAGGAAGTTTTCTAATTTAGTCAATAACAAAAAGGTATATTCTATAATCTACAAGCACTATGTTGTGAGGCTTACTGAAAAACTAAAATTGAGGGAGAGAGAGAGAGAGAGAGAGAGAGAGAGAGAAAGGCTTTACATATCTAGTGAACTAAGCCAGAGACAAATGTTTTCCACTCTGATGATTAACTGTCATTTTAAGGGTCTTGACTCATCTAGTTGAAAAGTCTCTGGGCAATGGAGATTAGCTGAGGTAGGAGGACTGATCTTAACTGTGGGAAGAATTATTTCATGGACTGGGGTTCTGCTGTGAGACAATGGTGTCATACCCTGTAACGTTTTGTCAGTTGTACTGGTTTAATAAAATGCTGATTGGCCAGTAGCCAGGCAGGAAGTATAGGAAGGGTGATCGGAACAGGAGAATTCTGGGAGGAGGAAAGGCTCTGTCTGCAGCCATCACCCAGACACAGAGGAAGCAAGATGAGAATGCATCACTCACCAAAGGTACTAAGCCACATGGTTAACACAGACAAGAATTATGGGTTACTGTAAATTATAAGAGTTAATAAGAAACCTGAGCTAATGGGCCAACCAGCTTATAATTAATGCAGGACTCTTTGTGTTTCTTTGGGACTGAATGGCTGTGGGACCAGACGGGACAGAAACCTCAGTCAAAAAGGTTCTTGACAGAATAAAAAGAAAAAATCGTGCTCAATACTCGCATTCATTGCTCTGTGTGTCTGTGGATGCACTATGCCCAGCTGCCTCCTCAAATATCTGCTTCTGTGATTTTTGTGTCATAGTGGGTTGTACCCTCCAACTGGGTACCTTCCTGAACCTGTTCTTAAATATACAGTATACTAACTTTGTCTTTTTCACTTAATAACTTATGGTTTCAGTGCTTACTATAGACCTGGATGTGTGATAATATCATTATTCTCACTTGGTACATGAGAAAACACAAGCTTATAAAAAATTGTAACATGCTCAAGGAAAACTGTTATGCTCTAGTCTACGTTCTTGGCTATTTCAGCTACTGGTGAGTGAGTAACATATCAAGACCTTCTTCTTTTGCTATTGTCCCATCATAGAATTGGCTTCCCTGTCAAAGAGGAAATAAAATTGATCTCAGAGAGGCCACAGGTAAATCAGTATGTCACTTTGGCGCTATTCATTTCAAATCCATACTAACAGAGACTCAAGAGTCCTAGTACTATACAATTCTATAGCTTCTGCTTCTGGAATGGGTAATTTCAACCACTACAATGAAGCTTTGAGGTCTCAAGGGGATCAAAATTCAAAAGAAATGAAAGAACAGATTCAGACTATCACCTGTACGAGGCTTGAATGCCAGGTCTACTAATGTCACTATATCACGGAAGCACAGGAACTCCACACTTTGCATTGCTGATCTTCCTTTTGTCTATTTGCAGAAATGAAGATGACACTATCTCCTTCTGTCCCTCTCCACAGTGTCAGCAGTGAGTGGCAGGAGGAAGAATACAGAAACTTAGGAAGTTTAAGGCCAAGAACTATAGGAGAAGGGGAAACTACTACCACATACTTAAAGTATCCAGCTTCTTTGTGTGTCATAAAATTATGTCAATGGTTACAGTGACAAAAACAAAATATTTTACATTCATTTACTTTTAAGGTGTCACATTAACTCTAAGCAGTGAGTATTACTCTGCTTAGAAAGTGAAATTATTATTTCAAAGTCAGAAATGAATAATTCAGAAGAATTTGATAGTAGGGTGCCTAGTTTCATTTACATATGTCACAATGCTACAAAGCAGGCTTATGTTTTGATGAGTGTCATAATCACTTGGACAGCTGATCAGGGAAATGGAGAAAAGGGGAAACTGGGTTTTCATTTTCTCTTTCATCTTCTGTATGTTTCCATACCCACCAAAGATCCAGAAAAGACCTATGGAATTTGCTGTTATCCACACACTGTGCCATTTTCTCTTTTATTTCCTAGAAGATGCCAGTTATGAAAGAATTAGTATCACAGGAAAACTGGTAGTTCCAAAAGCAGAAGATGAATTATTTCATATGTGAGAAGATAATATAATGGGGGAAATCAACAATTTGGTCCCTGGTTTTGTGATCTGACAGTGATGGGGTAACCCAGGTTCAGAAATCAGGTCTTCTTACACAAACACAAAGGACAAATGCATAGATAAAATGGTGTCATCCACTGAGGCTCTTTTTGATGCCTTGCTTTTGCTTGTCTGAATCAGATTTCTTACAGGACCTGACAACCTATTTCTCCCTTTTATCAGGTCATGGGAGAAGATAAATGGATTCTTATTAGTTCCCTTTATTTATTTCCATTCAGAAAGAAGAAAACTAATCAGATGTCATATCTTCAAGGTTTGAAAAGCATCTTCTGGCAATCAGATATTAACAGTGCTTGAGAACACAATTGGTAGCCCTGTCAGTAAGGTGTACTTTGTGGTGCTTTTCACTAACAGATAAGGCATTTCTGATATCAAAGTAGGGCAAAGTCTCACCTCTGCCTATCCATTTAAGTCCCTACCCATAGTCTATATTACAGTTTCAAAAACCTGAAGATTCTACCTATCTTTCTTTAGAAATGGGATACTTCATATAAGATGTTCAGTGACTCAGGTGGGGCAAAGACTTAGGGAGAGAAACAGACATTAATTTAACTAATAACCAGGTTCCTGTGTTCTTCATCTCCCTCCCCACACTTGTGTGTGAAATAAATCTCTACCCATCTGTATTCAATTTCAGAAGGAAAAATGATCTGAACATATATCAGTACAATTAAGAACTTTTCCAGAGTTTTAAAATATACCCCAAGGCACCAGCTCCCACAGTTTTAAGTCAAAGGAAACATAATCAAAGTTTGATAAAGGAAAATTATTGCTCTTTTACATAAAGCAGATGGAATTCTTAGTGTGAACTTGTTCCTTTGGTTGAGCAGATGAATTTCATTTGCTAAGTTTCATTCTAGGACAGTCTGAAACAGTGTCCCACTGGTACATGTTCAGCAGAGCTGCCATCATTTTGGAAGTTAATTCTACACAAGATGGAGAAGGAACAAAGCACCAACAGGCATTGCAAAATGTTCTAGTTCTCTTTGAAATAAGGAGATGATCCTCAGGTGTCACCTGGAATCTGTGGAGTATAACTTAATAAAAGCATGATTCTTCTTGGGGACTATGTTAGCAGATGGACCTTCTAACTGAAAGGCAAGGAAGGTCTTACTAGATGCAGATATGAAGAATACTATCAGGATGTCATTAGTAGGTCACAGAGCAGAAGGAGGCTTTACATGCCATCTAATACATGTCAAACATCTAATACATCTGTAACTAAGACACTCGATTTTCAAAACTCAGAAGTATATTACAGTCAGAGAAACATCCTCAACAGTCAAAGGGGAAAGTAGCATAAGAAATTCCAACTTTATACCCTAAGGGCAAGGTCTTTTAGCTCTTCTTACTATCCTGTTTCCAGCTCAAGAAGCCTTTGCTAATGCTTAAAGAACACACTGCTCATCAGAGTAAACAAGATCTGAACTGTCATGTGGGGTTGACAATGAAACTCAGATCTCCTGGAAAAATCAAAGACCAATGGAGCATCTTCTATTTATAGAATGGATATGGGCATTATACCATCAGAAGGTGCATCTCTCTTCCTTCAGTACACTTATGCTGAGCATTAAGATACATTAACACAGAAAAGTCATATGTATTTATACACTCAGATAATAATTCTTCAGAAGATGGAGTAGAAATCCAAAGATGAAATAGCTACACAAACAAATAACACAAGATCAGTTACTTTACAGGTCTTATGGGAAAAATATACAAGGGTCATTACAAGTGGAGACCACTCAATCTTTTTCCAATCACCCAGATTCAAATAATCACACAAAACTATATTAATTACAACACAGTTTGGTTGATGACTTAAGCATATTTCTATCTAACTCTTATATCTTAAATTAACTCATTTCTATTAGTTTATGTATCAGTATGAGGCTGTGGCCTACTACGCTTCTGGCACCTGTCTCCTTTGGCAGCTACATGGCTACTATTTGAATCTGCCTACTTTCTCTATATATCTCTGTTCAGATATCTTGTCTGGCTTCATTCTGCCCTACAGAAGCTTATTTATTAACCAATTGTAATAAAAAATATTCAGAGCATATAGAGGGGAATCCTATATCAGGTCATAATGTTCTGAGAAAAAAAAGAGAAAATGTTCGTGATTCCTTGCAAGTGAGAGGAGAGATAGGAAGAAGAGAACAAACCATATGGATAATGCCATGGTGAAGTGATTCTAAATTCCCTATGATAAAATTGGAGAGTATCTGGTACAGAAGAAATGAGACCACACATCCAAAACAGAACAAAAAGACCAAGGTTGCTATGGGAATATAACATACTAGAGAATAAGGTAGTCTTTCCCATTTGTAGGGAAACAAAGCCTTTCTCACAATTATCTAACAGTCAACAAGATATATTAGAAAACCCCAAGTAGACAACTGTGAATGACAGTCAGTGATTTGGGAGCTGTCTTAAAAGGATGACTGTTAACCAATCACATGGCTGTAGGAACTGGTGTATGTCGAGGTGTCCTGCACATTTGACTTGAGTACCATGTAGAGTTTTATTGCCATGCCTTCCTTCTTGGTTCCACCCATGCCTGCCTGCAAATTCATGTCTTGACTTTCAGGCCTAGAGGTCATAGCCTGCACCGAACTAAGATAGGCCTTGCTAATTGCATTTCTGTAAAGTTTGACTAAAGTAAATTAAGTTAAAGAGCTGTAAATCGCTTTGGACAACCTCATGGGATGAAACTATACAGATCTACCTTGAAATTCTTTGACTATATCTTCTGATGAGAGTGGTGGCAAGTAGACATTATTTTTGAGCAAACAAGAATTATTGTGATGAAAATTATGCCACACAGTACAAACAATATTATGGGAAATGTTTATATATGAGGCAGAGAGAGTTAAGATATGAACATTATTCCAAAAACTATCCCCATTCCTAGTGTCTGGTGAGGTGATCATCATTCTAGTTTCAATTAGTAAAAATGCAAGTCTTGAATAATACATGAATGACTGAAATCACTAGTTTGCTTACTCTAACACAATGATGTCTAATTCATATTGTCACAAATGATACAATTTTATTTCTTTAGTCTTTACCTGTGTATTTATTGATTCTTTATGTGATGAAATCACGCATATGGATATAAGAGAAAGGTAGGTAGGGCTGTGTATGGGTATACTTTCATAATATCACCTGTAAATTCCATATCATAGCCTACAAATATTCAACCTTTGTAGAATGGTCATCCTCTAGACAAGGTAATTTTGGCTTCTATGCAAACATTTTACAGATATAATCTATTAATAATTTATTACTACATATGAAGTGTGCATATTAAGAATATTCATATAATTTCTTTCCACTACCATAGTAGAAGCAGAGATGAATAATAAATCCTGAAAATCAGTGTTACCACTATAGTCTCTACCTCCTTTGCAATTTAAGTCTTTAGGAAACTAAATTTAATACAAGAATAGATGAGCTATTCTTGGTAAGAATGTATGTTTCTTAGAAACTGTTGTTATAAACCTACTATTTACAAATGTGATACCCAAATATGAAACTTAATTAATAGTGATACACTCAAGATAACTTAATATTTCTAGAGTCTCAGTATAAATGCTTTTATTGGGCATAATTTTTGTAATCACACCCTTTTCTGTTCTCATGAGCTTTAGCCTGTTACCTACTCTTCAAAAATCATAAAACAAAGATTATGGTATTTTCAAATAGTATATTTTGTACACTAGCTTCATCATGTAGGTGTTATCTGTGATCATGACTGTCTTTTAGAAAACAAGAAACAGTCTTTTTTAATTAGTAGTATTTCTGGATTATTGTAATTTAGGATGATTTTTATTCCTTATAGGGCTCAACAGAGCTCAGAGTAATTTATAATTGTGTTTGGTGGACCATTAGTGGATTCCTGGCAGGAGATGAGGACAGAGTTTTCTGGAGTACATTTGCAACTCAAAGCTGAACTTTCTTATACAAAATTGCAAGATTGGATGTCCCATTTTAACACTCCAGCCAACAACAAGATTGACAAGAGGACTAAATTAAGCTTCTTTTATATAAAATAATCAATGGTAGTCTTAAAGAATGAAGATTATGGAGCTGGGGAGATGGTTCAGTAGTTAAGAGCACATATTGCTCTTGTATGCTAAAATCTCAACATCCATAATGAGTTGCATGACTGCCTAAAACATGCAAATCCATGAGTGTCAGAAGAGGAGTCTTTCCTTTACTGATTCTTGTGCTCATGTGTACAAGTCCACACCTCTAACACATGCGCATACATGCACACACACATATACACACACACTTTAAAATGATAATAAAAATGAATCAGGCACCTACCATTTTTTCTCTCGTCTGTCTCTGGAACTTGAACACCCATTCGTTGCTGGCTGCTATTCTTTGTTAAATATCCAGAAAGAAAAATCTGACTATAAGTTTCTAGACTGGAGCTTCGCTCCAAAAAAAAAATGAGCTAGGTAATGTTATAAACAACTATGTATGTAACCTCATAGAGTACCTCTGAAACAAGATCTGCCTTATACAAAGAGTGGCCTGCAGATATTTAGAGACATGTTAACCAACATCTGAGGCCTGTGGATGCCTCTCTGAGGACAGTCTTTCAACAACCTACAAATAAGCATTAGGTATGAGCAGGATGTCTTTGTCTAGAATAGCAGTTCATGTCCCTGTATAGGCCCTTCGATAATATGTGATATTTGTAAAAAGAATTCACCTATGCTTTGGCTCTAAGCCACATCAACTAAATTTGAGCACCTGCTGGTGGTTCAAATGCATGAGCCTTTTACTTCCCAGGTGGTGTAGGTACACAGGCAGACTTAACAATCCAATACTCTAGAAGATTATACAATTTTAGCCATTCAAGCATCATTTATACATAGTCCTGGAAGACCTGCAAAAGTCTACCAGAGATACAGAAGACAAAATCTTCTAATTCGAACATATGATCCTTATTGCACATATATGTATTATATATCATAATTATGATATCAAGTAATGCACATGGACGATAAAGGCTTGTCATGGTAGTTGTATTTTGACATAAGGTTTTTAAAATGTTATTGACTATATTAAAATTTTGCTAAAATTGTAATCAGTAAGATATTGTTGTTTGGAAAATATACATGTTTGTTCAAGGCAGATTTTATCTTAATGACCAAGCATTGATTTTTTGTGTGTGATAGCTTGTGTGAAGACTTATATAATTTTATGCTAAATCTTTAGACACATTTTTAAGAATCATATAAAATTATCATGATTAGTTTATCTGTGAAGATTTTCTAGCAAATATAAATCAACAAGATAATAAATTATAAATAGAAAATTATTGATTATTTGAGCATATAAGATATGCCTATCTTTCCAAGAGAAAAAAAAAACAACACATCAAAGGCCAGAGAAAAATTCTACATGGTAAAACTACACATTTTATTTTTAATAACAGTACAAGAACCATGTTGCCTGGTTACCATCTTCATTTTGTACTCCGCTCTAAAAATGTCTCAGCCGCCAGAAGCTTTTTTGTAAGCTGAATGTCTAAACTTATATAATCAAACATCTATAACAACCCAGGCAGTTTATCCGAAATTATATTTCATTTTCTTTCTGATCACAGATTCTCCAAAGGCCTAAAAGTTGAGGGAGGAGAACTAACAATAACATTTTTAAAGGAGGACTTGTCACATGCATATCTAAAAAGGAATACTTGAAGGAAAGCCAAACACTCCTGGTAGCACTGGTCATAAATATATGATCATTCAATATAAGAAATTTTGGTCAAGGAGTTCCCAGGGGTACCCAAAGCAACACAGGCTATTATCATTGCTCTTAGTGGCCCAGTCTAACTAGATGATAAAACTCTATTACTGAAGATCAAACACTTCAGTTGCACAACATAAAAAAGTCAATCTTGAACTGACCAAGTAACTCTCCCTCTGCTGTATAGTATTCTTCATGCTGCAAGGCAGCTGGGGAAAAAAAGAACTTCCAGTCTACCCATTACTGGATCCTGCATGATACAATATTAACCTATCAGGCAGATGTGCACACTAGTATAACGCCTGAAAGAGTGTTTATGGGAATAACGAATTGTTTTCTTGATAGGATTTGAGGCCTGGTCAATGGAGGACAATTCAAACTTGATATTATCAGTGTGTTCAAAGTCTTTTGCTAAGAAAGTCAAACATCGCTTTCCTGCAAAAGACTTTAACAAGTTCAAACCAATTAAAATTTCCGTCACAGAAGAAGTAGGAATTCTTGAGACCTGTTTTGCTCTCTGTACTTCAGCGAGCAATGGAATGTCTTTGGTGCTCAAACAATATGGTAATATTCAATAATAAGTTCTTGCCTCAGATGTCGCATTTCTCAAAACAAACTATGGGAATTATTGTTCAGTCTACAGCACTACTGATCATTTCTTTTCCCTCTGTGGAGCATACAGATGCCAGACAAAAGTGTAATGACAGGCACAGGCACAGGCTGTACCTGTGACTACTACCCAGGCCAGTGGTATAATCCAGAGGAAACACATTTCCTTTTCAGTCAGCACAGGTGGCTTCTTTGTCACACAAATTTCAAGCATGTCTTGTAAATTACCAGAAAATAGCTTGATAGGGTAGTTCATTACAGCAGGGATTAATTAAAATTATGTTAGAGAGATTCTGAAAGCAGGATACATATTCCCTGTCACTGAGACACATTCACTATTTGGGAGTAGGTAAGAAAATACAAATAACCACAATAATGGCCATTCTGACCAATGTTTACTGAAAGTGTTTTAAATGAGCACACTGTAGTAAAGTTATAAAATGCAGTATTTTATAATTCTTACCAGCAACATATTAGTTAGTTATGACTATTGTTGCTATTTAGGGAATGAGTACATGACAACTCATGAAAGAATGATCCTAGGGGTCCTGGGAGAAAGTGCACTTGCAGCGCTGGGAGGAGACTTCATATCTGTTGAGTGACATGATTATAGAAAACTAATTTTTATTGTTTGTATGACATTTACCATATTATAAAAGTGTTATGCCTAGTCATAGATCAGTATATTATGATTCTATCAGACAGCATATTTCCCCTTACGTTTATCGTATGGTCAAGGTTAAGAAAGATGGCTCAGCAGATGGAAACACTGAGCTTTCAAAATGTCAGAGCACTCACTTCTGTTGTCTGTGATAATGCATTTTGATAGCTGCAAAGTAGATGCTAATAATATTTCTGTATATTATAGATAAGTTAAAAGAGATACATATAGCACAGGTCCAGGACTAAAGATTAGATTTTATCCCATTCCTGTGTCTATAAAAATGGAGCTCATGGTTCTGAGCACCCTTTCAACCTCAGCAGCGGCTGATGATGCTACAAGTGAAGCAAGCTGAGTCACAGAAATATTGACAGGAACAGAGTGAAAACGGGGGCTTGAAAGGGGAAGATACATTAATATGTGGCTGTTCAATTATTTGGGGGACCCAGATGTTCATTCAAGAAGTGCTAAAGTGAATTATTAAAAATAGAAAATGGGGTGATTTTTGAATCCCTGATCTTGAGGTGATCGTTGAAACACAATGGAAAATACTTTAGGTATGAAGCTGTAGTTTCCCAAGCCAGACAAAAGTCTATGGCACTTGGCACTAAGGGAAAAGATAAAACCTTCAAGGGAAATATATTCAATGGGGACACAGTGTGTTGATGGTAGGAACCATGGTGAACATTCATATCTGAGCTTGTCAGTGTAGGATTTAAGAGTGGGAGGCAGAGGACTAAATGCAAGAAAAATAATGTGAAGCATAGCTTTTATTTTATTCTTTTTGAAACAGAAAATAATCAATCATTTTCTTTTTTTTTTTTTTTTTGGTGAACAATGAGTTTTATTAGGGTTACTTACAGAAGTATGGGTGGGGTTCCTTATAGGAGCAGAAATGATTCAAAGACAGCTGCATTCCCAAAACCCAATCCTGTACTGGTGACAGTAGCAAAAGTAGAAACCTGGATCAATCATTTTCATTTTACATACCAATCCCAGTTCCGCTTCCTCTTCTCCTCTCAGTCCCTCCACACCACACCCCTCATCCATTCTCAGAGAGGGTAAGAAACATTGCTTTGGGGAGCTCCAAAGCCCTCCTTATATATATCTAGGCCAAGCAGGGTATCCCTCCAAAGAGAATGAGTTCCAAAACGTCAATACAAGCAGTAGGGATAAATACTGGTGCTACTGCTAGTGACCCTGCAATTTGCCCCAGCCATACAATTGTCACCCACATTCAGAGGATCTAGTTTGGTCCTATGCTGGTTCCTTCCCTGTCCGGCTGGAGTTGGTGAGCTCCCATTAGCTCAGGTAAACTGTTTTAGTGGGCACCCCATCTTGGTCTTGACCTCTTTGCTCATATTCTCACTCTTCCCATACTTCATCTTTGAATTGTCAACTTGACACAATAGAAACTCACTTTCAAAGAAAATCTTGGTGAGAAAAATTCTAGATTAGATTAGCCTATGGTCATCATTGTGGCTTAATATCTTGATTGCATGACTTGAGGTGAATGTGGGTGCCACTATTTTATTGGCTGGGCCCTAACTAAATGAAATGGAAGAAGAAAGCTGTGCACCAGCATGTATGTATTTATTGCTTTCTTCTGAATACAAATGGAATACAATCAGCTCTCAAATTGTTACTGCTGGGAGTTGCCCACTAGGATGGACTATAACATGAAATTGTCAGATATAATAAGCACTTTTTGACTTAAGTGTTTTTGTCACAGTATTTTGTCACAGCAATAGGAAACAAGAAGAATGCATGTAAAGTGGTGTATTGGAGAGTAGATTACAGAATGCCATAACGCAGTGATATCTGTGTTTCACCTCAAGGGAGTGTGACCTTGAGTAGTCACACAGGGTCCCAAGTTTAAATACTAACAGAACTTTTTTGAAAACTGCATTTCAAGTTAAATGCCCTTTCATTTTTCTTTTACAATATTCCTCCTAAACAACAGAGCCAGTTTGGGGATAATCCCTGTGTTTTCAACTCCCCATCCAATAAAAAGACTCGTGACTCGTTTAGAAAATAATCTAGTTACAGTCTGTCACATTTTGTCCACAAATTTCCCATCTCATATATATATATATATATATATATATATGTGTGTGTGTGTGTGTGTGTGTGTGTGTGTATGTATACATATATATGTATATATACATACATACATATATATATACACATATATACATATATATATCAGTGTCTGGTATATGGAAGCACATAGATGCCATGAGTTAAATCAACTTCTGTATAATTTTTGAGGATGCCTCCTAGTTATGGTTTTGTAGAAAACAAACCAATGCCCTTCCATGATAAATGTGATGTTTATACCCAGGTGGTGGTGATTTCAATGCAAACCTGGTCTACAAAACAAGCTACAGTACAACTAGGGTTTTTATACAGAGAAAACCTGTCTCAAAAAAAATCAAAAGAATAAAAAGTGATATATTTTAAAAGTTTTATTTCAGTGGACTGAGCTGCCCAGTCACAACTTCTAAAAATATCTTCAGGGTATAACAGGTACTCAATAAATACTAATGATCTGGAGATTCTGGGTCATATGCCCTAAGTGATTTCTAATTTTCCACAGAGCGTCTGAAATTCAGGCTGCTGAGCTCTAATACCTGGTCTTCACAGGCGGTGCCATTGGAGGATGTTGCAGAATCTTTGAGGACTACCTGCCAGAAGTTAGTCATTTGGGGAAATTTTTAAAGATTGAAATTGATTCTGTTTTTGGTCTGTTCTTTCTGAATTCTGCATACTGCCAGGTGAACATGACATTGCTCTGTTCCCGCAGTTGCTGATCAAGATGCTATAGCCTTTCAGTTTATCATGATGATCTGAAAATAAGTCTTTTATCCACAAAGTTGATCTTATCAGGTGTTCTGCCAGCTATAAAAAAGTGGATCTTACACAGTTAAGAATAATTGTTATGAGTCAAACCCACCAGTTTAAGAATTCTAACCATGTAATTAGTATCAAAATGCAACCTTGAAAATAATTAAAGATAATTGTTACATATTTACTCAATCTTTTCACTTCTACAAATTTACCTTAAACTATAAAGTGAGGAATATTTGTAACTTGGGTCAATTCAATATTGGTTATGTCTCTTTAAATAGTTTTAGTCTCTTTAAATTAGAGACTCAACCCCAGCAATTTTCATCCCATAACCACATGATGCCTGTGGTCGGTAGCATGCCTAGATTATCCCTGTGCTATGCCAATAGTACTACCACAAGGTGTGACAATCAGAAAATTTACAAACATTACTACGTGTCTTGTGAGAGACAAGACTGATTGGTGTCAATTGAGAGAACCACTGTT
>NW_004949099.1:25058782-25082333 GCF_000317375.1 Microtus ochrogaster | reverse complement strand
GAGACTACAATTGGTGAACCTAAAGAAACTAAATAAGAAGGTGAACCCAAGGAAAAACATATAGTTATCCTCTTGGCTATGGGAAGTGGACAAAATTGTTTACTTTTTAAACTCTCCATATTCTATTTATTGTTTACAAGTGAAATGAAGACTTTTGGTAATCATAGACAAATGATATTTTCACTGTGAAAACATGTAACAAACTTACAGGAAGTAAAGGAGCTAAACCTATGGACATGTAGTATGAAGATTCTTTAGACCACCTCCTGGGATACTCTGTTCCTTACCTTCACTGCTGCAGGATCCTTATCCCAGAGCTCATGAGAAATCGGGACACTATTACATTAAAGGAAGTTCTTGTACTTAAGATATGGAGGTTATTTGTGATCACAAGGGAAAATAATCAGATTCAATAAGCAAAAGATAGTGTGATTGAGCAAAGGATCCATTAAAGAGCATAGTTGATCCTAAGGAAGAAGAGTGGGGCTATTGGCAATAGAAAATAGTCCCTACAATGATGGTGTATTTCTCATGAATGAGATCACTTACATGAGCTCATTTCACACACACACACACACACACACACACACACACACTCACTCACACCCTACACATATGCACACAAGTACATGTACACAATGTATGTGTCCATATTCATAAGTACTATCATCCGTATTCTAAACCTTATTTAGGTACTCATTATACTACTTCTTTGTTAAAATAATGTAATTTCTAATGAAATTCTAAATACTTAAATTATTTCCACAATAGTTCTTATCTTCTATCAAAGATATATTTTTTACTCAGTAGACAGAAACCACTGCAGAAAGTCATAATTGGTAAAGAAGGGAATGAGTGTCACTTGGGTATCCAGTCCCAGTATACACATCTATAATGCAACCTCAACACCTAAAGCTCAGAAAGCATTATAGAGGATGGGATGGAAAGATTTTAAGAGCCAGATGCTGTTATGAACATAGTTGAGCATGTGTCCTTGTGGTATGGTTAAGCCTCCTTTGGTTATATGCCCAAAAGTGGCAATGCTGGATCTTGAGGTAGACTGATTGCCAATTTTCTGAGAAACCACCATATTGAGTTCCAAAGTCATTGTTAACAAAGGAAGTTAACACTCTCACCAGCAATGGGGGAGTGTTCTCCTCACTCCAGATTCTCTCCAACATAGGCTGTCATCAGTGTTTTTAATCTTAGCTATACTGACAGGTATAAGATGGTATCTTATCATTGAACCTTCATCCAATAACTGATGGAAGTAGATGCAGAGGTCCACAACCAAGCACAGGCCAAGCTCTGGGAGTTCAGTTGAAGTGTTGGAGAAGAAATTATATTAGCAAGGGGGGTGGTCAGGATAATGGCTAGGAAAACCCACATAGACAGCTGACCTGAGTTCATGGGAGCTCATGGACTCTACACCAACAGCTGAGAAGCCTTTATGGAATTGAAAAAGGGATTCTGCATGTGACAGTTGTGTAGCTTGTTTCATTTGTGGGACCCACAGCTGTGGGACCAGGATTTATCCCTCGTGCATATCTATAGTGGGAATACTTGCTTAGCCTTAATGCAGGGAGGGAGAGGCTTGGTCCTACCTCAACTTAACGTGCCTGGCTTTGTTGACTTCTCATATGAGGTTGTACCCTTTCTGAGGAGTGGATGGGGGTGGGTTGGGGAGAGGTTGTGGGGAGCATGATAAAAGGAGGGAGGGGGATTGTGGCTGGTATCGAAAATTAATTTAATAATAGCTATGAGATCTGCCTTCTAGACGTGACAAGGAAGCTACATATATGAAATCTCAACAATATGGCTGCCTAAACAAAATGTATCCGATGACAACAACAGTTGGCATGCCAATGTGAATGAAATAAATCTCACAAGACTACACCTAGATGAAGAGTTCTAGGTAATCAATGGCTGTTGAGAACAGGAAAGTCAGTCTTCCATAGAGATGAGCCTCCCGATTGTTTATTGAAACACAAGTGGTCAGTCCTAAACATATATACACAGAAGCTACACAAAATGAATTCAGGAGGTTGTATTTATATATATGGTTATGAATCTGAGAGGGAAAACAAAGCAGGGATGAGGTGGAAGAAGAGTAAAGGGTGGAAGTGCACATAAACATAGTACTTATACATGCAATCAATGAAAATATTACAATGAAAAATATGAAGCAAAGAAAAACAAGATGTCCCCAATACATTTTAGTTCAAAATGCAGGAGATGAAAATTTGCTGATTTGTGAGTAGGCAGTTGTTGAGGATTTAATAGTTCTTTTTCATGACTAGTAAATACTTTTAGAGAACAAAGTGAAAATAAACACCTTTTAAGGTGTCATGCATGTGTAATCCTAGCTCTTGGGAGGCTGACCCAGAAGGTTTACAGAGTACAAGGACAGCTTGAAATATATAGCAAAAGTGCATCAACATAATTAAGTAATAATTAATAAAATACCCAGTAGGTAAAAGGGAATTTAACCTCCCCTAGGTTGACATTTTTAGTTTGTATCATTACAGCTTTATTTCATTTAAACTTATAAATAGAGAATATATTAAACTTGATATGTAATTATGATGAATTTCAAAGGGTAATTATTGATAAATTATCCATTTATACCAAAATCCAGGCTTGCTTAAGTCTCAGAGGCAACTATGACATAATTTTGCTTCAAAATATTCTTCCAAAGGATGAAAATCACTGTTCAAGTGGAACCATGAAGTTTTGGTGCTCATTTCTTGCACCTAATGAAGAGAAACTATAAGAAGCCTTGCTCTCTGTCACAGAACTGTATACTAGACACAAAAAAGGCAATAATAAGTTCAAAACATTTTTAAATTGTAAATTTAATATCAGAACAAACCACCATCTTATTTGCTACATGGAACTCAGATGGGAGACAGAGAGTAAATGCAGCAGTAAAAATCTTATATTGACTCTATATTTCTTTGAAAAGTCATATACTTACAATTGGGGGAAGAATAAAATATCTTAGAATGGGAACCGAATTGCTGCTCACGAAGGATAGAGTAAAAATGGGGATCATAACTTTGAATGGCTTCAAATTCATGTACAGTTCATTCACTCTATGAGCATGCTTATTAGAAGGAAGAAATAGTCAGAAATCACTGGAAATCGCAAGAGTCAGAATGATGCTGTAAAATCACAGACAGAAGGATACTTTTCCTTCTTTAAGAATGGAGAATAAAAAAAGATGAAATACAGAAAGAAAGACCTCAGTATTGTACTTGAGAAAATTCTTGTGCATGATATAATTACATAAGTAGGTGATATTTTCACAAATACTCTCCCATGTACACACTACTGCACAGCAAGGCATGAGCAATGATATCCATAGTATCATTGTTTGCAGAGCCATAACAGCGACAGCAACACTGTCTTCCATGAATGACAGAGAAGGCAGACATACTGCAGTATATTCATAGCCTGACATCCACCAGCAATTATAATGAATGAACTACTGTGGAATACATCCCTTACAATAACAACTCACATCAATTCTAAGCAGTAACCAAAACCATACAAAATCTATGTTTATTCTACTTAAGTAAAGTTTAAAGTTCAAAGTATGACATTATTGCTTAATAGCATGGGTTATGAACAAAAGTATAAGGATGACCATGGAACTGATGGTCACAGAAGCTAAGAGAGCTCCTGGCTACAGAAATAAGGTGATATGAAGTTTGTCTTTCTGTAAAGGGAACAATGATCCAATAGTGTATCTTTAACGTCATTTTTCCCCCTATTTACATGGGATGATGTTCTTTACATGGTTGCTTAGAAGACTTTTTAAACAGTCAGGCAGAGTGGTATGTATATAACCTTAAAACACAATTCCTTTGGTGGGTTTACAGCTGCTCCAACACCAGAGGTTCAGGAGATTGGGTCAATGCAAAGCAAAAAAAGGTGATGAGGGTTAGAGGTCAGAGAACAGGTTTTGTAACTAGACGCAGCTAGAGTCACACTCAGGTATTATCTATTTTTATAGTTTAACAGTTTGGGGAATGTTAGCTAAAATTTCTATGGCCAAATTATTTTTGAAGATGGGCATAATATTAATACTCTTCAAAAGTATTTAATATTGTAGTATAAAAGTCATTGTAAAACACCGGCATAACACAGTAGCATCATGATACATATTACATAAACCATTGTGGGAAATACACACACACACACACACACACACACACACACACACACACACACACGTAGCTCAAATTAAAAAAGAGAGACACTCATTACTGCAGCTACTAGTGACATCTCTAGTATTCTCACATTAATCCAGAAGCCTTTACTAAAGGTGATCTTTATATTGTGATTTAGGTTTCGAGCTTCTGTTGCAAGAAGATCTCTAGCAATCGTCAACCGAGACCTAACTGCTGTGGGAATTATCAAGATTTTAATTCAAATTTTGTTGAATGAAGACCTACTTAATAAACTTATCAAATTCCTATGTAAATCAAAATTTGGAAGAGATCTAAACAGTGTGACAGGAGACACATAACAATATGAAACAAATGAGAAGAAAATGAATCAAATGTGCATGCACATGAAATCATTCTGATCTGGAGCCTAATGCAAACAAAGTGACATACAATTTACTCACTTGGATAATGAATGAGTATAAAACAAGCATCTATTCCAGCAACACCCAGTCTGAGAAATAGATTTATCCCTAGATTTTCTTTCTATTCTATCGGCTTTGCTTATTATCTAGGATTTTATGATAATCTGTTCTATGAATGTCTTTGTAATTTAAGGAAATGGAATTAACTGCTAAGCAAATACTATATTTTAATGAATGAAAACAGAATAAAGCTGGATGTACTTTGTGATTTATGTATTTTGGTCATTATTATGTCTTATTATGAAGAGTAATTCTTATGAGTATATGACATTCTAGGTGATTAATTTCCATATTGACAGTTTACAAGATAGGAATTATTGTCATTATTGTTTCTGCCAATAATAAATGTCTTGCTGCCTGTGTTTGATTTAAACAAAAATGTTGTGAATCTTTCTGCTTATGTCTTTCAGTGCATGTATATGCAGATTTGATCATATTCACAAAGCAATTATTTAAAATTTTCCACTTTCCACTTCTAACGCATAATTTAATTCATAAAACTTAAATCCTTTCCTCTAAAACCTCTCTACTTGGCAGTATACAAAAGATAGAATTCAATAAACTTTTCAGGATTTTCAGTATATTGCTATTATTATTTATAAGTCTTGAACAGAAGACATAATTTATCTAAATTGAAAGCAGAGGTCACCAAACTATGACCTATAAGGCGATGTGTAAGGTTTGCTATCAGTTTCTTCTTTTCATTTTAAAACAGTAAGGTAAGCTTATTTTACTTTAAATCTCTTAGAATTATATTCTTTATTTTTATAATTATGATAAAATTACATCACCTCACACTCCCCTCTCCTTTCTCAAGACCCTCCCATATTTTTAAGTGATATACAGAAACAAAAAATTATCTATATTGGATGCAAGACCTCTGTGATACTTCTGTACATTCGTTTTCTGTTGGTAGACTGTTTTTTTTTCTTTATGGTTAAAAACATATGTAAACACACCAACTTGAAAAAGGTTTGATTTATTTTAGTTCCTGATTTTGAAGGTTTCAGTTTCAGTTTTAGGCTTGCTGCATCCATTGCTGTGAACATGAGGTGAAAAACAACATCATGGATGCATCAGCTTATAGAAGAGTAGAGCAGCTCATTTCATAGAGAACAAAAGATAAACACAAGAAGGGAGGTAGGGAGAGAGAAAGGGAGGGAAGCAGAGGGCGAGGCAGATGAGGAAAAGAAAGAGAATGAGAGGAATGAGGATGACCAGGAGGAAGAGGAGAGGAAGGAGGGAGGAGAAGGAAGAAAAATGGCATTAGCAACCACTGGGGACAGAATCTCCTCTTCACAGTCACGACCCATTGACCTACTACCCCAACTTGATCCTAGGTTTTATTCGAACTGTGAAACTACCAATGTATTAACCTACCGATGAAGTTAGCATTCTCACAATCACTTTGCAAAGTTATCACCAAGTGGAAACCAAGATTCGAAGTGTTTAGGCTTTTCTAGAGCCATTTAATATACAAATTATAAAACAAATGTATATCATGAATATTTCAAGTTACTTCAGTGGTTTCAACTGAGCTGATTTTGCATGAGGTATGTAGTGGCATTCATTTGTATTTTAATAAATAAAGTTTACCTGAAGATCAGAGAGTAAAACAACCCCACTGGTCAGCCTTACAGACCAGGTAGTGGTAACACACACCTTTATCCCAGTAGCCACACTAGTTGCCATAGAAACCAAGAAGTCCATGCCTTTAATCCCAGTAGTGCACAACTTTAATACCAGCCCTATAGAGGAATATTAAATGGTAGGAAACAACTCTCAGACGTAGTCTTATTCTGAGATTCCTAGAGGAAGGATAGCATTTCAGACTGAGGTTGAGGTAAGAGTTGTTATAGGAGGCTGCTTGTTTATTTCCTGGCCGCCCAGACTCCCGAAATAATCACACAGAATCCATATAATTCAAATCACTGATTGGCCCATTAGCTCGTTTCTTTTTGGCTAATTCTTACATCTTAGTTTAACCCATCTCCAATAATCTGTGCATTACCATGAGGTCGTGGCCTATTAGCAAAGTTTCGGCACGTCTGTCCTCAGCGGAGGCTCCATGGCTTTTCTTTGACTCCGTCTCCTTTCTCCCAGCATTCAGTTTAGTTCCCCTCACCCTGCCTACCTCTATTCTGCCCTGTGCAGGCCCAAGATGGTTCTTTATTAACCAATGGTATTCACCACAATCAGAGGGGAATTCTACATCAAAGAACCAGTAGCTGGCTGTTTTGGATTTTGGGTCTTCAGATTGAACCCTAATTTCTCTCCCTGAGCTTTTTAGTTGTTCTTCAGAGGTAAGGAAGCTTCAGCAGTGCATTTTGATGACAAATAAGTGGATTTCCAAATTGGTATGCTACATCAGCTACTTTTCTTGTATGGTGGAATGCCAAGCAGAAGCAATTTAAAGAAGGAAATTTTCAATTTGACTCTTTGTTTCAGAGATTTTCAGTCCTCATGGCAAAGACTCACTCCAGGGATCTCTAATGTTTACATGGATGCTGGGGTTCCAAACTCAGATCTCACAATCACATGCCAAGCTTACACCTCTGAGTTATCTTCCTAGTCTTTTATCTACTTTGATCACATTTACTGATAGTCTTTAACACACCTAGCTCACAAAACTCATTTTCTACATAAGTATTAAACATCTCCATGTTTACATCAACCTTCATCCCACCTACCCAGACACTTTGTTGCAAAAATAAACGGGCAGCCAGGTAAAAGCTAAACTGGCTGTGTACCACAATGATTGCCTTTTCAACAGCAAGCAACAGTCTACCTGGTCAAATGCTGAAATAACATCCCTGTAAGTGAACTGAATGTCAGAGCTGTGATTTGATCCTTGTTGGGAAGACAGGAGGATAGCCATGAGGGCCTCCTCAAGGAAAGAGAACTCTCAAACCTTTTATATATTTTTGAGCTCTGTCAATTTGTGACAGAAATGCCAACTTAAAGTTTCATTTGATTTAAGTTAAAGTGTGAGAGCAACTTCAAGGATTATAAAATATACATTCATCCATCATGCACCACATTTTCCACTGAGTTCTTATGCATCCCATGAAAAGGTAAGCAGGCAAAAGGCCCCTACTGGCCATTGTCAGCACCTAGCTTTTAAAGTATACCTGGGTAAAACTTCTTAAACCATTTCCACACATATCTAGGAACAGAAAGATACACTCTTTTTTTTTAAAAAAAAAAAAAGAATTTGATCTTCTATAAGAAATATCATCACAAGTTTGAAGTTAGGGCAAAGGCAGATTGACTCAGATATGTGTCATGCTAATATCCAAAGCTACATATAAATGGAACTGAAAACAATTAAAAAATTACACACTTGGGGTGACTAAAATTCCCACTCACGTTTACTTTTTTGATGTCAAAGCTTATAATTAATGATGGTATGGACATCCAGGATATCAAGGTAGAATACTCACTAAACAAAATGGAAACTAGCCAATGCTGTGTGATGCTGTCTGATGTAGGTTGGTCCCTGAGATTCACAGTCATATCACCTCCTAAGTCTGTTTCTTCAAGAGAACTAAGAAGACAGACCCAGCCAAATTTCAACCAGTGTGACTTTAGGATTATGTAGTAGTCTACACCCCTGCTCACACAAAAACATACTGACATACTTAAGTTTAGTTTCCAATTTCTACATGTGTGATTATGTGTATATATGTGAATGTTTGTGTAAGTTATTGTGTGTGTGTGTGTGTGTGTGTACATGTGTGTGTGTTTTCCTAGAGAAAAATCCCAAGGGCTCATGCATATGAGGCACAGACTATACTAGTGAGCTACTTCCTTATCGCTCCACTCCCATTTTTGTTTCTTTTTCTTTCTGTTTTTATTTATCAAGTTTCCATTGAGTATTTCCCATATTCTAGTTATTGTTGGAATGAACTCAAATTTTGGTGAACAAAATAGGAAAATTTCTGCCTTGTGGAGTTTATATTCTTCCTAATGAGTCATAGGTGGGTTTTGTTGTTTGCAATAGGATTTGGACTATTGGAGGAGGGTTGCCAGAAAAAAAACACACCACTGCAGCCTGTTTACATACAGTAGGAGCTTTCTTGGCACATCAGGAAAAAGAAAATAAAAACAACAAGAGGCAAAGATCTTTGAAAGGCAGAAACAAGCTCACCTTGATTTTAAATTTAGCATAGACCTGTAGAAACAAGAAACTCATTGAGAATATCTAAGACAATTTGGCAAAAAAGCATCTACTTGGCAGAGAAGTTGACTCTTCTACTACAATAAGTAATAGTATTATCGATCTCTAAGTAGAAAAATACTATAGCAGTAAAAGGGCCATAAGGGGGAGAGACAATAAGGAAGGAGGTAGAGCAATGAGACCAAAAATGGTAATCATTCTGGAGGAATTCATAAGATGGTGCTTTAAAATGACTCTTGTTTTTTCTTCTGTCTCACAGTGTGTTTTAACTTTTAAAAACTTTGAAATAAGCTAGATTTTGATGTCACCAAAATGTAAAATTCCTAGAATAAAATTAAATAAAATTATATGATACAAAATACTTGGAGGTTTAATTTTTCCAGTTCAGGAAGCCTATGTATCCTGAAACAAGAGACTTCACATGGACTCTCTAGGTCTAACATGTTTTAGCTAATCTTGTCTTTTTTTAAAATTGATTTTATTGAGCTATACATTTTTCTATGCTCCCCTCCCTCCCTTTCCCCTTCCCTTCAACCCTCTCCAATGGTTCCCATGCTCCCAATTTACTCAGGAGATCTTTTCTTTTTCTACTCCCCTTGTAGATTAGATCCATGTATGTCTCTCTTAGGGTCCTCATTGTTTCTAGGTTCTCTGGAATTGTGATTTGTAGGCTGTTTTTTTTTTTTTTGCTTTATGTTTAAACATAATCTTGTTTTAATGTGAGGAAGACATTCAAGATCAAAACAATAGACTTTAAATTACTTCAGTTCCACAATTTTCAAGCCAGTTCACAAAACACTCTCACTCAAGCACTGTATTCAATCCACACCATAGAATAAAATTACAGTTCCTATCAATAAATTTGAAAAATTTATTTATTTAAAGAGAATTTGAATATGCTTGCATGCCACAGTATTGATGTGACTGAAGGTTAAAGCCAACTTTATTGAGTTGTTTTTATCCTTCTACTTGGTAGGTTGATCAAGTTTGTTGCTAGATATTTGATCATAGTGTCTGAATATGTGTCTCTATCCTTTCTTGCCTGCCCAAGGCACCTTCTGATTGGTTTACTAAAGGGCTGAAAGTCTAGTAGCTAGACAGGACATGATAGGCAGGTCTTGAAATAAGAGCGGCAGAGCTACGTCTCTGGTACCCGGCCGCCTGCATAGCTGGGCTGCATCCCGCCACCCGGCTAGATTTATACCTGAAATAACAACATACAAATTGTATTCTTTTAAACACTGCTTGGCCCATTAGCTCTAGCCCTTACTGGCTAAAGGTCAATTTGTTATATGTATATGCATATTTCTAATCTTGATTAAGGTATTGTGCTTATGTAGTTCATTTAAAAATGTAATGTATAATTAGAAAGTATAGGTTGCTAATGGATAATCATCAATAATAGTCAAGCTTGTAGTCATGTTAGTTAGATTTTCTAGATTTGCATAGATATATTTTAGATAGGCATTCTTCATATCTTTCAAAGACTACAGAACATGACATTTAATGTTTTAATAACTTAGGGTTTTTCATGACAATGAGACACTCTGCTCCTGGCAGCACCAATCTACTTCAAGAAGAAGATGGGCATTGAAGAGGCTCCTTATGGAGCTGGTTAGCCATTTGGGAAAAAAAAACAAAAAACAAAAAAAAAACTGCTCTTGCCTGGACTGTTACATAAACTGGACACAGAGAACCCTCAGAGAGAGGACTGCTGAACTTCCCTAAAGGTGAAATGGTCTTTCGGGTTTCCTGATTCATGAAAGAGTATGCGAGACATTCTGCAGGACACAGCAGATAGTGACTAAACTGTCTTTAAAATTTCCTGCTTCATGGATATGTCTGCTGGATACTATGAGCCTGAAGGCTAAAAATGGATGCCCAACAGTACAAAAGAACTTTGGGTGACTGTCCAGCAAGATGTCTCTGTCATTTCTAGAGTTTTGGACTTCTTGTTTGCTAAAATAATATTATATCCTTCTGGAGTCTTTGATGGAGTTAAAGAATGGATACATGGTTGTAATTTTCCTTAGTTATGATAAAAGATAAGATAGATATAAATATTGTAACTGTAATTCTTGTTTGATAACTGTTTTGTTATATATAATCTTACTATGTTAAAGTTAAGGCCTTTCTTTTTTGTTTAAACAGAAAAAGGGGAAATGATGGAGGAGGGTCATCTTTCTATCTGTTGTTTCATTGGTTAAAAAATAAAGAAACTGCTTGACCCTGATAGGTTAGAACATAGGTGGGTGGAGTAAACAGAACAGAATACTGGGAGGAAGAGGAAGTGAGGTAAGATGCCATGCTCCCCCCTCCCGGGCAAACGCAATGAAGCTCCTACCCAGGATGGACGTAGGCTAGAATCTTCCTGGTAAGCGGACCTTGGGGTGCTACACACATTATTAGAAATGGGCTAGTCCAGGTGCAAGAATTATCCAGTAAGGGCTAGAGCTAATGGGCTAAGCAGTGTTTAAGAGAATACAATTTGTATGTTGTTATTTCGGGGCATAAGCTAGCCAGGTGGCTGGGAGCCGGGTGGAACACAGCCCGCTGCTCCTACAACAGGCAGGACTCCTGGGCAGAGATAGATACTCTGAGAAAGAATCTGACACAGGGAATTTGACATCAAGATGCAAAGGAAACCAGATGTACAGTATGAAGGAGAGGTAATAAGATACACAGTAGAACATAGATTAATATAAATGCATTAATTTAAGTCACAAGCCTAACCTAAGATCACGTTTTCATAATTAATAATATGTCTTTGTGTCATTATTTGGGACCTAAAAATCCAAAGAAAGACCTATAATACAAGTTCACTAGTGAACCAATTGTTTTATTATTTTTTCTTTCCCTTGTTGATATTATTTTTATTTATATTTATGTTTATACTTTAGGGTGACTAAACATTGGTAGTGACTACGCATTGTCTTCTTTAATGAGCCATAAACTCCCAAAACAAGCTTTGATGGGTTTCATTTACAACTGCCACTCATTTTTTTACTTGATGTAGAACTTTGGCATCTATAAGTAAAAATTAAAAGAGGGAATTAATGAATTGCTGGAAGAATGAATGAATAATCAAAAGAAAAGCCTAGATTTATCAACTGATCACAGAAATCCATGTTCTATAAGCAGAAATTACAAAACAAAAATTGTAGAATATAGTATTTCTAAGATTTAGAAAATGAATATTAAAAAGTCTCATAAATAAAAGAATAAAACTAGGGAAGTAGATAAATGAAGTATAGAAAAGTAGGTGGGAAAAAATAAAATTGGGTCTTGGTGTTGCATAGGCCCAAACTAAGAGTAAAAATATGATAAATGACATTAGCTTTTACATCTGACTTCCTCTATCACAAAATGCCTCTTCTACTATTTTCATTCACCTTGTATTGTGACCTCGAAATACACAGCCTTTCTTCATAGAAATTCTTCATTGAGATGTGGGTTTTATGGTATAAAAGCACCAACTTCCCTTAGAGCTCCATACTTGGAAAAAATAATGTAGACACAAGAAGTTCATCTGATTAAGCATGTACAATGAGGTTCAGAAAATTCTTTCCCTCTATGCTGAATCTTTGTTATAACTGCACAAGAAACATATTGTTGTGGATCTTTTCAACTTTGGTACCAAAAAGAACTGAATATGTACAACACTGAACAGGTACAGCAAGATTATATTTCTCCACTTTGGTAGACTTTCTGGGTATAAGCTATTAACCATATCTTGGCATGTTATATTGAAGCTAAATGATTCATCAATTTACAAAGCAGTGTTTATGAATAGGTACACTGTCAGAAGCAAGAGGAAAAATCTAGGGGTTTGATGTGGGAGAATCTTCATTGGTTAATAAAGAAACTGCTTTGGCCCTTTGATAGGACAGAAAATTAGGTAGGTGGAGTAAACAGAACAGAATGGTGGGGGGAAGTCAGCCAGATACCATGCTGCTCCTCTCCAGGGCAGATGCGATGAAGCTCCAGCCCAAGATGGACATACATTAGAATCTTTCTGGTAAGATACCACCTCGTGGTGCTACAAAAAACACCCTCCCAGAATATTCTAAAAATGATACAAGCTGAGTACAAATTCCTTCTCTCTTTATTTTACATGAATCTCACAGCCTTAGTAACACAAATATTTGAAAGGAATGATAAAACTGCTAAGACTATGTCTGAACTAGGTCATTCAAGTTATTTCCTAAATTCATGAAAGAAAAATTCTAGAATTTTCTGCACAAATCTATACTTCTCCTGAAGTAGCAAAAGCATTTACCGCTGAAGAAATGAATATAAAAATCCCCCATTTCAAACAACTCCAACCTTTGCCATGCGATTATTCTAGTGAAGTGGATGTTATTGGATAGGCATATCTGTTAGAGCTAGAGGAGAAAAAAGCTAATAGAAACATTCTACCTTTTTACAGTGTATTCTGTTGATGGAAAAAGCAACAAAAAAAAAAGGCAGGGAGGTTTGGAGATTCAGAGGTTCTGAAAGATAGGAGGAAAGCAGCAGAACCCTAGGATGTACATAAGAAACAAGCAATGAAAAAAAAAGGATGCTCAACTCCCTGTATATCATGATCCTTATGCCACTAAACACACAACTAAGAAAGTTCATACATGAATTAGTGGTGAACAATAAGGACCCAGGACATCCTCATATTCCTAGATACAAATGGAGCATATGAGAAATGTTCCCTAAATAGGTTTACTTTAATAGCATATCTCAAGTAAGAGTGTACCACCCCTTATAAAATTAACATTCTGGCATGATTCATAGCTGTATAAAACATTTGTTCAATTTCACACTGAAAATTCATGTATAAATATGTATAAATATTCTCATGCTCTTTTGTGATATATAAGAAAGTACAGAAAAGTTTTACTAAAAGTTTAAGAAAGAAAGGTTGCTCTCCTCTCAGTGCTGTATGTTTAAGGTGTAGAATTTTATAGTTCTTAGGAAGATGCCTAAAAAAATCTCTGATCTTTAAAAGGACTGAAATCATTGCATAATGTTTTAAGAACACTTTATTATTTTATGTTCCATGTAGGTTGCACTGCTAACCACTAATAAAAGTATCAAAGATTTGATTTAGAGGCTAGAAAGATGGTGCAGCAGTTAAAAATACTTGTTGCTTTTGCAAAGGATAGGAGTTTGGTTCAGAGCATCCAATTGCCACTCAACACTGAAAGTACCTCTAGCTTCAGGGTCTGTTCTTCTGGACCTCCATGGGGAATCCCATGAATGTATACAAATACATATATGTATTCACATAATTTAAAAATAAAACATTTTAATTATATGCATTAATATGTATGTACACATGAGAGCAGGTGCCTGGAATGGATATAGTATCTACTAGAGCTGGAGGTACAGGCAATTGTGAGTTGCCAGATGCAGTTGCCAGAAAACAAACTCAAGTCTTCTGCAAATCCAGGGCGTGTTTTTAACTGCTAAACAATATCTCTACCTCCAAAGTTTCTGCATTTAAAATGCCCAGAATATATCTGTGTATGGTATAAATATTAGTTCAATATGGTTTATTACAACTAAATGCTTTGTGCATTTTAATTTTATTTTATTTTTGGCTATCAGAGAAATTTGATAAAGACTAGAGAGTTTTCTGTCAGATACTGTAATATAATTTCAACCAGACAGAAGAATCTTCTGTTTTTGAAATGTATACTGGGCAAAACTGGGAGAAGGAATGGGCTAGAAGAACCATTAAGTGAATATGTTAAAATATAAAAAAAGCCAGTTACATGTAGCAAAACATTGAAAACTGCTGAAAGTATCTACTGTCTACATGGCCCCTGACTGTTCCTCCTACTTCTTGAAAATGCATACATATTCATTAAATATAAAAATGACTATTATGGAGAAGATTTTAGATGCTCCATACTGTATAGGGACAGTAACGCAATACCAAGCACTTTTAAATACTATTAATCACTGTCAAGTGTGATTATAATTGCCAGTTTTGCATTGAGCTGTCATTAAGTCTTCGCCATTGATACCCTGGCAATGATTGCTGGGAATGATTAAAATTGTCTTGAGGTTACCATTTGACAGACAATATCTTTATGCTTGGTAGCCTTGACTAAGAAGCTGTCAACTAAGGAGCCTCTTTATACACTGCCATCATTACAGCTTGACTGTTGAGTACACTTAGCATTCATTCACTCTAAAGACACTGCTGTGTCCTCATCAGAGGACCACTGTCTTGACAGTATAAGGCATATTCTCGTCCAGTTCACTCCAGACTTCAGCCTTGTAAATAAGATAATCCTTGGGGAATTCAATATGATCCAGCAGACATTTTTACCCAGGCTAGAGTGAAACCCTTCTCCTTATGGCCAAGTGCAAGACTTGTGGATTGGTTGAATTGCAGTCCTCATTTGCATGAAGGACTGTGTAATGAATGATACAAACACAGTAGTTTACATGCAGGAATGCTAACCTTATTGTGTAGGTGTGATTCGTGCAGAAAACTTTCCAGACCTCTGTCTATAGGAGCAGACTTGTCAATCACTTTTCAACTCAGCTAGGAGACCCTCACCTTTGATAGGTCTTGGTGTTGCAGTATGTTGCTCAGTGAGATGATTTCTTTATTGTCTACTTTTAATCTCTATTGTAAATTTGAGCAGTAATGTCAGTGGCGACAATGGCAATAATGGCCAGGGGACAGCTAAAAAATTTCAGCATACATGAGAGGAAACAGATGAAATAGAAGGATGGGTGGGATAATAGGAGCAAAGAAAGGTAATGCAGGAAGAAGAGTGAATCCTGGAAAAAATTAGAAGGGCTAAAGGAGCTAGGGGAGGTTGGGCATTGTTCTTGACAATTGTCTGAGAGTTACAATGTTTGTCATTATGATACTAAAGGTCTGAGACTCTGGGCTTTTTCCAAGTTTTCACACGACTAGGAAATGCATGCTGCTTCCACTAACTGCTGTTGAAAACTCAGGATGACAGCATAGGTCTATTGGTAGCTAAAGAAGTGTGCTTCCAACCTGAGCATCCTGAGATGTCAATTTCTGGCATCTGAATAATGATGCAATAGTACATAAACTCTCAGGGTTTGAGACTCAAAACTTCCAGTTTACCCCCTAAGCATTGGGTGCTCAAGAGCCCAGGAATGCCAGCAATGTAAGACCTTTTCCTCTTCTACTGAACAATATTCATCTGGTCAGGTAAACACAAATCATATAACTGGTTACTAACAATATTAGTAAATATGTTATATCAGTGTTTAATTACCACTGATTGATAAAATATTACCCAAATATATGTCTTCAGATTTCTCTGAAATGTACAATGTCCCTTTTGTTACAAATCTGATTCAAGCATGGGGTGAATACTGGTATAGCATTTTCTACCAAAAATTGCAGAAAGAGAGAGCTTCTCTCAGCAGCAGAGACATCCGGGTACAGAGGAATCCAGAAATCATTAACTACTGACACTACTATACTCCTTAAGGACTTCTTTTAATGGGATTGAAATTCATCTCAATTTGACTTAATCAAATAGAGCTCTTCTTTTTTAATTTTATAGGATCATATATAAAGTTATCCAACTTTATTGCTAGTAGAAATCAAGGCACAAAATGAAACAAAAGATCTTTCCTAAAGTGGCTGTACAAGTTTCAGCTCCAGCAGCAATGGAGGAGTGTTCCCCTTACTTCACATCCTCTCCAGCATAAGTTCTCATCAGTGTTTTTGATTTTAGCCAATCTGACAGGTGTAAGATGGTATCTCAGAGTTGTTTTGATTTAAATTTTCCTGATGAATAAGGATATTGATAATTTTTAAGTGTCTTTCCATCATTTGTGATTCCTCTATTGAGAATTCTCTGTACCCCATTTTCAAAACTGGATTATTTTGTGTTATAATGTCTAGTTTCTTGAATTGTTTATATATTTTGGAGATCAGCCCCTCTGTCAGATTGTGAGGTTGGTGAAGATCTTTTCCCATTCTGTAGACTGCTGTTTTGTCTTTTTGGCTATGTCTGTAGCCTTATAGAAGTTTCTCAAAATTCAGGAGGTTCCATTTATTAATTGTTGATTGGTGTAGGTGGGTCTTCTATCTATCTGTTGCTTTCATTGGTTAATTAGTAAAGAAAACTGCTTGGCCTGATAGGTCAGAACATATGTGAGTGGAGTAGATAGAACAGAATGCTGGGAAGAAGGAAAGTGAGGCAGACACTATAGCTCTCCTCTCCAACATGGACGCAGGTTAAGATTCTTCCTGGTAAGCCACCACCTCGTGGTGCTATACACATTATTAGAAATGGGTTAATCAAGATGTGAGAGTTAGCCAATAAGGGACTAGAACTAAGGGGCCAGGTAGTGTTTAAAAGAATACAGTTTCCATGTAATTATTTAGGGTAAAGCTAGCTGAGAGCCAGGCCACAGTCCACCATCCTCATTACTACAGTTGATCTCAGTGTCTGTGCTATTGATTGTTATATTCAAGAAGTGGTTTCCTGTGCCAATGCATTCAAGTGTACTTCCCACTTTCTCTTCTCTGAGGTTCAGTGTAGCCAAATACACACTCATATCAGAATAATATTTACTTATCTATGTTAATAGCAACATTATTCATAATAGCTAGAACCTGAAAACAATCTAGATGTCCCTCACCTCAAGAATGGATAACGAAAATATGGTACATTTGCACAGTGGAGTACTACTCAGTCATAAAAAACATGACAGGTTGAATTTGCAGGCAAATGAATGAAACTAGAAAAAAAATCCTCAGTAAAATAATGTAGACCAAGAGAGACAAAGTATGTACTCACTCATACGTGCATATTAGATGTAATGCAAAGGATAACAAATCTACAGTCTATAATCCAAGATAAGCTAAGAGACAAGGAGGACCTAAGAAAAACATACATGGATTCTAGTGGAAAGGGGAAATAGACAAGATCTTCCAAGTAAATTGAGAGCAAGTGGCAAGGGTAATGATGGAAGAGGAGGTGGAGAGAAGAGAAAGGTGGGAGAAACATGAGGGATCTGAATGAATGACTTGGGGAAAGTACAGAGAAGGAGAGCAAGGAAAGAGATATCTTGATAGAGGGAGCCATAATGGGCTTAGCTAGAAACCTGGCACTAGGGAAATTTCCAGGATTACACAAGGATGACTCCAATTAAGAATCTAAGCAATAGTGGAGAGGGTGTCTTAGCTGCCCTTCTCCTGCAATCAGATTGATGGCTACCTTAACTGCCGTCATAGAACTTCCAGCCAATAAAAGATGGAAACAGATGCAGAAATCCAGAGCGAAGCACTGGGTTGAGCTACCAAAATCCAATAAAAGAGCGAGAGGAGGGATAATATGAGCAAAGGAGTCAAGACAATGATGGGAAAACCTACAAAAATAGCTGACCCAAGCTAGTGGGAGCTCACTGACTCCAGACTGACAGCTTGGGAATGTGCATAGGTCAGAACTAGGCCCTCTGATGTGTTTGGTAGTTGTGTGATTTGGCCAGTTTATGGGGCCATGGGCAGTGGGACCAGGATTTATCCCTAGTGCATGAACAGGCTTTCTGTAGTCCATTTTTCATGTAGGGATACCTTGCTCAGCCTAGATAAAGTGGAAGAGCCTTGGTACTGCCTCAATGTGATGTGACAGAATTTCTTGATTCCCTAGGGGAGACTTCACCCTCTCTGAGGAGTAGATGGGGGTGGAATGTGGGGAAGGTAGACAGAGTAGGAGGGGGGAGGGAGAGGAAACTGGGATTGGTATGTAAAATATAAAAGGATGGTTTCAAAAAATAAAATTAAAAATCATGATCTGTTCCAATTTTCTCTCCTTGATTTTTCAACCTCTGTGGAAGAAGCATGATGGCCAACTTCTAAAGTTGCTCATGTTTTAAGATTAAACAAGAGTTCTTTCACTAGAAACTCCTAGGGGTCCAGTGACTCTGCCAGGGCTGTGGAGTACTTCTCGACCCCATCTCCATGAGGCTATGCCTTTAAAAACTGTGCTTTTGCCTCAAATTGAGATGAACATTAAAGGTATCTCAGCTACACGGACTGAGATGGTGGGGTAGGAGCTAGGCAGAGGTGACAGCATTCTAGGAAATGAATCTAGTGGTTATTCACCTATCGCTAAAAGTGACTAGTGCAGCCTACACAGACAAATGGAGGGATCAGTGACATATACGGTAAAGAAATATGAGCACGATTTAGTTAGCCAAATGGCAACATTCATTACTTTGACAGTTTCAAAGGGAGGCATTCAATTCTATTAGTACAACTAGTACTCCGTGTTTTTAAATCTTCTTACATAATTTCAAGTTATGTAAGTATTTATATTTGGCCTCCTCAGTTTTCAGCTTTAAGAACTTTTATCAAAAGACCTGGTTTTACTCTTGCAGAAATTATCAGGCTGCTTTAAACCATGGAAGCATGACAGGAACTCCAATATCTGAGGTCATTTTTATGTTTTCTCAACACTGATGTGGTTTTAATTCTTCCATAACATTAGCATGTTTTTTTTCAAATATCAGCTTTTGTCCTCTACCACAAAACTGCCATCATTTCCTCTTCCTTGTTCCCCATGCTGCTTGGCCACCAGCATTCTCATCATTGCTACCGCACGAGAACTCTGGGGATGCTAGCTAGACATTGCCTCGAGTGCTGTGTATGAGTATTCTGCCACTTGATCTCAGTGGTATTTTAAGAGAGAGACAAGATAAGTTCAAAGACATGAAATAAGAGGTCTCATTTATACATCTTAAAACAAAGCTCAGATGGAAATTCAGATGCCACTAGGTGTTGGCAGTACTGCTGTGGCCAACCCACATGTCCTGTACTTCTAGTTAATATGGAAAAATAACCAGACCAGAAAATTTCAGAGTTTCCCATTCCAATCACATGGGTAGAATGGCAGTTTATGTAAGATAATCACAACATCATAAAAATGATGAGCTTTAAAAAGGAAAAGGAATATCTTATACCACTAACATCTTTACAATTTCTAGAGAAATCCCCCCCTTTCCTGAATGTACTTAAATCTACTTGTACTCATGTTCTTAAACAGTGACTTTTAATAAGTTTTATCCCTGGGGATATTCATCACTGTCTCTCCTGTTTTTTTGAGAAATATGGATTCAAGCCATGACACCAAATCCACCTTTCAAGAGAAAAGTAGAACTGAGAGATGTGATAGGAAGATGCATTATGATTTATACAGGGTAGGGGAACACTCCATTTTCCAGACAAAGAAACAGAAATGATACCCATAAGGCAATGATATCTGAGTTTGGGAGTTTCCCAAAATGAGTAGGATCAGAAGTTATCAAGCATTTTTAGTTCATTATGTCAAACACTGATGTTTACATTTAATATAAGTACTCTATTATATGTGTATATGTATATATATAATTCTGAGTGCTCAAATATGCTGGACCTTAAGAATACAACTCTACCCTTTTTACTAGTGTTACACAAAAGGAATTATTTTTGCTTAGATTTTTCTTAGGTTCAGATATTTATGCACCATGTAACAAGCCAAGTGTTCACGGATAACTGCAGAAGAGGCTGGATGCTCTTCATTGCATGTCGCTTGTCTTTGATAACATGGTACTGAGATGAAGGCCCTTCCTTAGTTACTGTGATGCCTCAACATGCAAGCTTTAGCCAATTATGATCACTTCAATTTCCATTAAGCAATGTTAAAATCAAATGCTAAAATGCACCTTCTCTATCCTCAAAGGGTCTATAACCATATGTGCCTGGCTGAAACCCAATCCCACAGAACAGAGGTAGATCTTTGATTTTCATTTAAAAGGTTATTCAGCAATATTTAATATTTTTATTTATATACTCACTGCTTTTGAGATGGTGTTTTATTATGTAGTTTAGTCTAAAACTCTCTAAATATTCATGGTTGGCCTTGAAGTTGTGTCTCTCCTCCTACATTTGTTTTGAATGTTAGGATTAGGAATATGTACCACTATTCCCAACTACTTCAGCGTCTCAAATACCTATGCCCTAGTCCACAAGTAATGAAGGTGAAAATTTAGAGCTGAGGTTTTAAAAACACGAACCTAGAGACAGGCTCAGCTGCAGTTTTGTTGTCTTTCTCTTTATTCCTTCCTGCCTGTTACAAATACATTTGCAGACACATCAGACTCTAAAAGCTTGAGTTTTTAGCTTCCACCTTAAATTCCACCTTAAATCAAGGAAAATGAGTTATGAAATAGAGAACAGCTTTAAAAAAGATACTTTAGATTTTTGTAAAAAGTTCTGAGTTCTTGCTGCTCTGTTTACTGATGTTGCTTAATAGAACTTGTGGATTAGCCCCTGAAGCCTGAGGGCAAAGTTCTGTGGAATGAGAACCAAGCAAGGGATTAAAGCTTCATTGGAAGCATACATATTATCTGATTTCTTAACACAACTTGTATACAGACATAAAACAGGAGATTGGCCAGGGCCAAAATCATTCACAATATTATCATCAGTAAACTTAGGCTGAGTTGAGCAGCTCTGAAAAATTAATGATCACTTACGCTTCTGATAGAGATGCTAGGCAAAAAGGATTTAAAATATAGGGTATCAGTGGCAATCAGTGGAGCAAACAACTACATTTTTAAGCAGATAGTTACACCTTTCTTTTGAGTTGTGAAATTTGATGCAGAGTGTCCTTAAAACAGAGGAAGGTGCCTGGAGTGCTTGTGGAGTTGTACAAAGGCTGGGTCACCGTTCTAAATTTCAGACATATTTCAAATATGTTATTTTTATAATGAAACTTTATTTCTAATGCAAATTATCCCATGTGCTAACTTGAATTATGTTAGCTTAGTACTAAATTAGGTAAGTATAAAAGGAGACTGTGCATTCATTTCCCAGCCACCCATACCCAAATAATTACACAGAAACTGTATTTATCACAACACCATTTTTTGTATAACTTAGGTGAATTTCTAACTAGTTCTTACATCTTCACTTAACCCATTTCTGTTAGTCTGTGTATCCACACAAGGCTTTGGCCTACCAGTAAGTTTCCAGCATCTTTCTCCTTCAGAAGCTACATGAAATCTCCCTGACTCTGCTTTTTTTTTTCTTCCTACACGTAGTTTAGGGAGAAATTACCTATAATCTACCCTGTCATAGGTCAAAGCAGCTTCTTTACTAAGCAATGGTAATAAAACGTATTCACAGCATAGAGAAGGGAGTCCTACATCAGATAAGAGTTTATTTTTCCCAAGAAAATAAATTTTAAGTGAAAAGAGGAAGTATTAACTAATTGATCTTCATTGTCACTGACAGGATTCTAATTTTTTTTTTCATGTATGTGTGCCTGAATGTATGTATGTGTATCACATGCATTAAGAAGCCTATCACAGACAGAAGAGGCAATGGAATCTCTGAAATAAGGGTAACAATAATTTGAAAGCCACCATGAATTGTTGGGCATCAAGAACCAAGTCCTCTTAAAGAGCAGTAAAGGATCTTAACTTAGCTGTGTCTCCAGCCCCAACATTTGTTTATTTCTAATGAAAAGTACTTTGGTTTCCGACGTTTGATTTTCTTTTTGCCTCCTCTTTCTTTAACAGAACCACTTTTTTTTTTTTTTTACACATTCAATGCAGGTCAAAATTCCTAATGTAAGTTATAACACAATTTTTAATAAAATGTGGAAAGTCTCTGGGTCATTTACAAAGAAGTCTAGTAACAATCTTTTACTTGTTCCACAGCAAACTATAGAATTCCAAAACAGCTGCTGGCTGAGACAAGCCACAAATTTAATTCTCCTGGTAATACCAGAATGGTGATTTTTCTTGAAACACTGAAGAGTCTAAATCATGACCAAAGCCAATATAACTAAAGTCCACAAAGTCCTCATGATTTTAAGATTAATTGGGCAGTAGTTTATACATGCAAGTCACTTTCCATAATACTCTTTATAAAGACCAGTTTCTCTCATAGATAAGAGTTTGTAGCTGGGCAGTAGTAACGCATGTTTTTAATCCCAACACTCAGGAGGTAGATGCAGGCAGATCCCTGAGTTTAAGACCAACCAGATCTACAGAGATAGGTCCAGGACAGGGAAGGCTTACAAAGAAACACCGTCTCAATAAACCAAATTCCAAAATTCATAATAAATAAACAAAAAAGTTTTCTCCTGACTGGACACGTCAATTTCCCAATGTTGGTTAGGGTTAGAGTTAGGGTTAGAACATACAATATCTAGTTTGGGCAAACTCATATATACATATTGCCTTGATGGGATTGCTGACAAATGGAATGAACGAATTACAACATGAATACTCTCTTCTGCCTAAAACTACTCTTCTTTATCTAGTGACATTAACGGGCAAGCAGTAGTTTCCTTCCATGCTGCTGAGGGTCCTATCTACCTTTCTTTCTCTCCTGTGACTTCTCTACTTATGGGTATTCTTTCAAAGCACTGTATCAAAGAAAGAGTTCAAGTCCATGAGTTGATTCCAACAAACCTACATTCAGACCCCAGGTGAATTATTTTCTGGTGTGCATTTGGAGGGAGGTAGAGGCAAATAAAGTCAGAAAACAGACAAAGAGAAGAAAATCTATGAACATGAGGGTTTTTTTTTTTTCTTTTTGCATTTGAGTTAGAAATGTCCACCACAGATTCAAGTTAAACTTTAAAAAAAATCTTATTCTCCTCAGTTGGTGGGTTTGTTTGAAACTTAAGGACATAAGGACTAACAGGTAGAATTAG
>NW_004949099.1:25034311-25057175 GCF_000317375.1 Microtus ochrogaster | reverse complement strand
GAAGGTGAATCCAAAGACAAACATATATGCATCCCCCTGAATATTAACCTTCATCAGGCAATGAAAGGAGACAGAGACAGAGACCCAAATTGGAGCACCGGACAGAAATCTCAAGGTCCAAATTAGAGGCAGTTCTTTAAAGAACATACTTGGTCTTTGACTCCACTGGGATGTGAGCAATATCCAACATACACTCTTGAAGCTATGCAGTTAGCTTCTTTACCATACTTGTGTCACCTACAGCACCATTTATGGTAAAACATGAACCTACATACATTTTTCCCTTTTATTTTTTTCTCTTTGTAGTTTGGTAATGGCAACAAATAAGTGACCAATGCAGCCCTTAAGTTTTGTCTCAATAACATTGTGTACTTGATCTACCATCACTGCATAGTAAGGAAAAGTAAGTAATGTTGTAGAGGTAAAAAGGACTTACTATAAAATAAGCTTTAAATAAAGATTTATGTTTATTTAAACATAAATAACTGTTACTATTAATTACGTGTATCATATTATTACTATCATATCCTCTTGTGCTCTAAACATTTTATTACTATTGTAGTTATTAATTCACATGTCCAAATCTGTCATTAAATTTTGACTTACTTGAGAGGACAAACTTTTTTCCTTTTTGGATCTTCTAGATGGGAAGCTTTAAGCATGGTTGTTCTTAGAATTTCACACCGTGGATGTCCACAGTGTGGTAATCAGAATTGAGGTCAGTTTGCAGAAGTTCCCACTACAGTGTGTCATAGATGCAGTATTGTAATTCCATTTTTTTTCACTGCAGTGCATCAGTCTTTTTTTAAATACTCATTCCTCACTGATTTTAAGTTCTACAGATTTAGAATATGTACTTCAGCAAGTGATCTGCAATAGACACTCTCTGAATGCTTAACTGTTTTTTTCCTGTGGAGACCAGTGTTTGACTAACTTATCAGCATGTATAGCACATCACACTAGGCTTCTGATGGTAAATTCAAGACTTGAAAAATGTTAGCATACTTCATCAAGTTTTGAATTTCAGATAGTCTGACAAAATTAATTTTACAACATTCAGTGTGTCATTTCATGTCTGCAATCACACAACTAAGAGACAGAAGAAGAAATGAGAGTTCTGGCTTTAGTTTCTGCAACACCGAAATGCAGAAATGCGAGTACTAACATTGATATACAAGACTTATTTTATGCAGGAAGGGGGTTTATGAAGGAAAATTAGGAGAGGTAGCATTTGATCTCTGGTCACACTTAACAGAGAGGTTTTGGTTGTTCTTCAGGAGTTGGATCTTTCCAGAGACATGTTCGTTTTAAAAAAAAAAAAAAATTCTTGTGACCTAAACACAGCATCCAGGCCTCTGTGGCTTGTGCATATGATATACGGTTCTAGAGAGACATCATAGCAACATTTCTTACTGGTGGTTGATAAGAAAATTATTAAAAGATTATTAATTCTTAATTAATTCTTAAATTTGGTGAGATTTCTCAGTGGTGATAAGCACCGGCTGCTTTTGAAAATGACCAAGGTTTAGAGTCTCAACATCCCAAGAAGGTTTAAAACCATCAATACCTACATTTCCAAGGCATCCACCATGTTCTTCTGATCCTTATGGGAATGCATACACAAGTAAAGACAAAAAATTCTCATACACATAAAATTAAATAAATTAACTTTCGGAGGTTAAGCTAGCCAGATGGTGGGATGCAGCCAGCTCCTCCTACTACATTAATCTAAAAAATTAAATTTTAAGAAAACTCTTAATTGACAAATTTGCATACAATTTAGTATCAGCTATTTAAATCTCAGACTTGAACAAAAACAAAAAAAAAAGGAACAAACAAATTTACTAATCTGAGAAGTTTAATTGGAAAATTTTATTTTTGAACACGGAAAGTAGGAGACAGGGGAAAAAATAAATCAATAGCGCAAACTATTCTAAAACTAAAGTAAAAATTAAAAGAAGTAGTTTGTAATATATCTTGAAATTATTTAGAGGGGTTCTGGGGTTATTATTACATTTAATGATTTTAAGATATATTTCATTTTATTTTTAATGCATATGTGTGTGTGTGTGTGTGTGTGTGTGTGTGTGTGCACGTGCACCACCTGTGTGTCATGCAGATGACTGCTGTGCTCATAGAGCCAGCAAAGTCAGATTCCCATGGAGCTAGAGTTACAAGCAGTGGTGAGCTGTCTTATGAGGATGCTGAGAACTGATCTCAGGTTCTTCGAAAAAGCAGTAAGTTCTGCAATGTCAAGAAGACATTACAATTCTACAAATATAGACACTGAACACAGTGCATGGAGAAAGATTTCTCCATGGTTTCTGCTAAATTCTCTGGCTCAGGGTTTCTGCCTCGAGTTTCTTCCCTGAGTTTCCTTCATGTATGATGGTGATTTGAAATAAACCCTTTTCTTCTCAACTTGTTTTTGATCATAGTATTACTTCACAGCAATAAAAACTCTAACTAGGAAAATCCATAGCTTCAGTATCTCACTGTGACCAGTGAACATGTTATCATAATTAATATATGAATAGAGAAACATCGGATTGAGTAACAGTGTATACCAAATGGACTTCACAATTGTTCATAGAACATTACATCTAAAAACTTTGAGATATACATTCTTCACAGCATATTATTCTTTACAGAAGCCTCTTAGGTCTAAAATGGATTATACATTAGGACTCATTTTTAAGGTAATGTAGAAAATCTGAAATAATTATTTGTAGTGTATCCAATCACGATGGAATAAAACCATATAACAATAAGGGTAACTATAAAATATAGGAAGCTTATTGAGACTGCGAAACATGTTAAGTAATGAATGGTTCATTGAAGACATTAAGGAAGTAAAAGAAATTCCTGAAATTGAATGATAGTGAAAATACAACATACCAAAACCCGTGAGATATAGTGAAAGTGCTCCTAAAATGAAAGGTCATAGATTTAAGTGCCTAAATTAGAAATCAAAAAAGTCTCAAGTAAATAACTTAATGATAAATCTTAGAGCTTAGAAAAATAAGAACAATCCAAAACCACAATCAGTAAATGGGTGAAAGATATGATTAGGGCTGAAATTAACAAAATAGAAATAAAAAATATGAAGAACGAATGAAACAAACAACGAAGTATCTGAAAGTATAAACATTGTTAATATACATTTTAAAACTAATAAAAATGAAGAAAATGCCAAAATCAATCAAATTAGAATCAAGATACATGCCATATTACTAAGGCAATTCAGAAAATTATGGTAAACCATAAAACATCTATACCATTATATCAAAAATCTGTGGAAAAATGAAGAATTTTTAAAAATATACGTACTAAGAAAATGAAAACAATAAAATTAAACAATTTGTGGTTTCCTACAGCAAGCAGTAAGATTGAAATTGTAATTAAAAATGAATCTCCTTAGTATAAGAGTTCAGGCATGTTGTGAATTTTAACAACTCCATAGAATTAAGCCAATACTTTTCAAAAAGTTCTGTACAATAGGAAATTAAACAGCACTACCAAATTCATTTTACAAGTTCACCACTAACAGATACCAAAGCCAGAAAGGAAAAAACAAGAAAAGGAAATTGTAGGACAAACTTTCTGATGAATATGGATGCAAAAATTCTCAATAAAGCACTTGTAAGTAAGTAGAGGGTCACATCAAAAAGATCATCCACCATTATTGACCGAGGTTTCTGTCTCGCCCAGTCCCACATCCATTCAGTCCAGAAGAAACACACAGAAATCTACATTAATCATAAACTTATTGGCCAATTAGCTCAGGCATCTTATTAACTCTTTATTCCATTTTATATTAGGCCATTATTCTTTTCTGTGTTAGCCACATGGCTTGGTAGCTTTCATCAGTGAGGCATTCTCATCTTACTTCCTCTCTGTCTGGGTGACAACGTAGACTGTGTCTTTCTTTTTTCCCAAATACTCCTGTTCTTGTCACCCAATCTCTACTTCATGCCTGGTCGCCCCACCTATACTTCCTGCCTGGCTACTGGCCAATCAGCCTTTATTAAAAATAACACAAGTGGAGCCAGACGGTGGTGGCACACGCCTTTAATCCCAGCACTCGGGAGGCAGAGGCAGGCGGATCTCTGTGAGTTCAAGGCCAGCCTGGTCTACAAGAGCTAGTTCCAGGACAGGAACCAAAAGCTAAGGAGAAACCCTGTCTCGAAAATCCAAAATAAATAAATAAATAAATAAATAAATAAATAAATAAATAAATCACAAGTGACAGGACAAAAGACCATTGTCCCATAGCACATCATGATCAATTTAGCTAGTTTCTACCGTTGCACAGGTAGTTTATCATACACAAATTTATAAATGTAATGTAACATATAAGTGGACCTAAGGAGAGAGATTACATGATTTTCATAGATGCTGAAAAAGGTTTTGACAACATGCATCATTCTTTCATGATAAAAATCCTGAAGAAACTGAGAGTAGAAAAAACATAACCGAACATATACACATAAAACTATATGTAACAGACCTGTAGCCAGCATTATACTAAATGTCTTAAAATTCAAAGTATTAGCACTGAAATCAGGAACAAGAAAAGGTAACATTTACCACTCTTTTTCAATCAGGTACTGGTTGTTATAGAGCCCTAAGGCAAAAGATATGAATAGAAGAATTCAAATAGAAAAGGAAGATTATCAAGGTTTTAGAATTTGTAGATAGTATAAATCATGACATTAACAACAACAAAAAACCCAAAAATAATAAACCAAAAAAAAATCCTTAAGACTTTACCAGAAAAATTTTGGAACTAATGAATGCTTTCATCAAAGTGACAGAAAATCAAAATTCAAAGGCCAGGAAAATTCATATACACCAGTAAAAAAAAAAAAATCAATCCCCATCACAATTGCCACAAAATAACTTGAACCAAATCAACAAAGTGAAAACATTTATATTGAAATCTAACACACCCACAAAAAAAAAATTAAGAAGAGCCTAAAGAGGGGAAAACTTACAGTGTTTATATTATAATAATTAATATTTTCAGTATTTCACTACAATGATAAACCAACATATCACAACGATCTACTGTCATTTAACAATGCCAGTAACCATTCCTCCACAATGTTATACTCTTTCATTATATTTTTTTCTGTTTATTCAAAATAACTCATGTGTCATCATAATATGATTCTGGGCCATCACAATGATCTTGCAGTACCCCCACTGTATCGCCACAGTGATCTCTTTTCCTATTCCAATGCTTCTCAATCTCAATAATGTATCAAGCTATTGCAGTGATTATCTCTCTTTCCCATTTCAATGCTTTATGTACCAACACACTGTTTCACTATATCACAATGGTGTAGTTCCCATCAAAATGATCCATTCTAATGTCACAGTATACCTGTTTTTCATCACAAAAATTCACAATTCAATCACAATGTTTCACTGTTTCATTATTATGGCCCACTGTTAGATTACAATGACACACCATCCTATTATAACTATCTACTGTCCTATTACACTGATGGCTTCTCCCATTACAGTGATCCACTGTACCTTCACAATACTTGTGTCTGTTGTTAAAACAATTCAGTCACCTTTTAAAATTTGCCAGTATCTCATAACAACAGTCCAATATTCCATCACAATATTCTACTGCCTCTTAACAATAATTCACCATTTAATCACAATGTTTTACTGCCCCATACTCTTCCTTAACAATGGTCTGCTGCTCTATCACAATGATGTACTCTATCACAACTATCTACTGTCCCATCATGAAAGTGCACTCTCCAAACAGAATGAGCCCCCTGTGCTATCATAATAGTCTAATATTCCATCACAGTAGTCCATTATCCAACACAATGATGGTGTAACAAGTCACAATAGTCCATCACTCTACAATATGAGTTTACTAACCAATTACAATAACCATGTCTCCCATCAAAATGACCTACTATCCAATTCTAACACAGTGAATGTAGATCCAGTCCCAGTGATCCAATATTTCATCAGAATGATCCATATGCCCTCCCAACACTTCACTCTTTCATCACAGTGCTCAATTGTCTCACGACAATATTATAATGTTCCCTCCCAGTGGGAAGCTACACAATCACAATGATTATATCTCACATCACAATGAGCCATTCTTTATTCATAATGGCTCAGTGTACCTCATGATGATCTCCCATACTACTGTAATACTCAAATATCCAACAAAATGATCTTCTGTTTTATCATAAGTGGCTGAGTACAATTACCATGCCCATAGTACTTACTCCCTGAGTGTTCCACTGTACCAAATTACAGTGATCTGCTCTCCTATGATTCAGTCTTCCAAATTCCCATCACAAAGATAAATTATCTGTCCTATCACAACCATCAAATGTTACATTACAGTTATCCCCTGTACCATCACAAAGATTACATCTACTCTTGGAGTGCTTGACTGTACTGTCAGAAGGCAACATTATTCCATCAGTGTGATCCACTTGTTATCACAGATGTTTTTCTATCCATCACAATAGTCAACTGCCCCATAAAAATAGTCAACTGTCCCACCACAAAAATTATCTCATAATAATGATTCTCTGCTGCATCACAATGTTCACTCATGCTATTCACTATCACATTGATTCACTCTCTCATCTCAGTGGTCCTAACACAATAATCAACTATTCAATTATAATGGTCCAATATTCTATCCCTTATGAAAATCGTGTATTTTTCCAATAACAATTGTCAACTTTCTTTTCAAAATATTCAACTGCCCAACAACAATGATTCAGTGTCTTATATAATGTTTCTCTCTCATATCACAGTGGCCTCACTGTCTTATTACAATATTCCACTGTCACTCACACACAGTGGTCCTCTGTCATATACCTCCACAATGGTCCAATGTCTCATAAGAATAACCCGTTTTCTCATGTAAATATTCTGCAGTCCTGTGATGGTTTGAAAGAAAATGTTTCTAAAGTGGCACTATTAGGAGGTGTGGTCTTATGGGAGGAAGTTTGTCACTGTGAGGGTGAGCTTTGAGGACTCTTTTACTCAAGCTTCCCTCAGTGTGATAGTTAGTCAACTTCCTATTGTCTCTGAGTCAAGATGTAGGACTCTCGGTTCCAGTACCACATCAGCCTGAAAGCTACCATGCTCCCTATCATGATGATAATAGACTGAACATATGAAACTGGAAGTGAGCTCCTTCAATCAAATGTTTTCATTTTTCAGAGTTGCCACCATCATGGCATCTCTTCAGAGCAATAAAAACCTAAGACAAGCACTATCACAAAGATTCACTAAGATAACACAATGATCCACTGTCCAATTAGAATGGCCCACTTCTCCAAGAATGATTTACTTCAAATAATGAAAGTTTGACTTCTTCCTTTTCAATTTGAATCCCCTTCATCTCCTTATGTTGTATTATTTATATTGCTAGAACTTCAAGCACTTTGTTGAAGAAATATGGACAGAGTGGACAGCCTTTCTTATTCCTGATCTTAGTGAAATCTCTTTGAGTTTCTCTCCATTTAATTTGATGATAGCTGTTGGATTCTATATATTGCTTTTATTATATTTAGATATGATCCTTGTATTCTTAATCTCTCCAATACCTTTATCATGAAAGTGTTGAATTGTATCAAATGTTTTTTTTTGCATCTAATGAAATGATCATATGATTTTTTCTTTCAGTTTATTTATATTATAGATTACATTGATAGATTTTTGTATGTTCAGCCAGTCCTGCATCTCTGGAATGAAGCCTACTTGATCATAATGGATGATTTTTTGATGTTTTCTTGGATTTGGTTTGTCAGTATTTTATTGAGAATTTTTGCATTGATGTTCATGTGTGAGATTGGTTTGTATTTCTTCTTCTTGGTTGAGTCTTTGTGCAGTTTTGGTATTAGGGTAACTGTAGCTTCATAAAAAGAGTTTGACAATGACCCTTCTGTTTCTATTATATGGAACACATTGAGGAGTACAGGTATTAGCTACTCTTGGAAGTTCTGATAGAATTCTGCATTAAAACCATTTGACCCTGGGTTTTTTTTTGGTTGGGAGGTTTTTTATTACAGCTTCTATTTCCTTGTGACCTAGGGTCTATTTAAATTGCTCACCAGGTCTTAATTTAATTTTGGCATATGGTATCTATTTAAAAATTGTCCATTTCTTTTACACTTTCTAATTTTGTGGAGTACAGACTTTTGTAGTAAGACCTAATGATTCTCTGAATTTCATCAGTATCTGTTGTTATGTCATCCTTTTCATTTCTTATTTTGTTAATTTGGATGTTCTCTCTCCACCTTTTGATTAGTTTGGATAAGGGTTTGTCAATCTTGTTGATTTTCTCAAAGAGCCAGATCTTTCTTTCCTTGATTCTTTGTATTGTTTTCCGGGTTTTTATTTTGTTGATTTCAGCCTCAGTTTGATTGTTTTTAGTCTTCTACTCCTCCTGGATGAGTCTGCTTGCTTTTTTTTTCTAGAGATTTCAGGTGTCCTGTTAAGTTGCTAATGTGAGCTTTCTCAGTTTTCTAGAAAAACTGCCAGGAATTCACAAGGATGGTGCCAGCTAAGACCCTAAGCAATAGTGAGAGTGCCTGTACTGGCCTTGTACTATAGTCAGACTGATAATTCTCTTAAATATCACCATAGAACCTTCATATAACAACAGATGGAAACAAAGAAAGATACCCACATTGAAGCAGTGGACTGAGCTCCAAAGGTCCAGTTGAAGAGTGGGAAAAGGGAGAATATGAGCAAGGAAGTCCAGACCATAAGGGGTTTGCCCACTGAGACAATGTGCTTGAGCTAATGGGAGCTCTCCAACTCTAACTGGACTGGGAATGAACGAGCATGGGATGTGGTTGATAGGTGGGGCAGACTGAGGGGCCAATGGCAATGCCACTAGGACTTGACTCTACTGCATGTGCTGGCTTTTGGGGATTCTATTTTTTTTGGATGTATACCTTGCTCAACCTGGATGTAGTGGGGAGAGCCTGGACTTCCCATGGGGCAGGGTGCCTTGCACTCTCTTAATATGAAGGGGGTGGAGGAAGGGTGTGTGGAAGGAGTGGGAGGAAAGTGGGAGGAGGGGAGGAAGTGGGAATTTGGATTGGTATTTTTTTAAATAATAATAATAATAATAATAATGATGATAAATAATTTACTGTCTCATTACAATGCTCCATTGTCCCATAATAATGGTCCTATTATCCTCTCTCTCAGTTATCCACTGCCCCATCACAATGATTCATTATCCCATCATAAAAATCAGTTGTATCATCAAAATGCTCAAAAGTCCCAAAAACCTCTCACCATCACAGTGATCCTCGGTCTCAATGAAACTTTCCACTATCCTATAACAATATTTCACTGCCCCTTCTCAGAGGCCCCATCCACCAATTCTCACCAAAAGATGGCCTACTGTATTTTTACACTTGTCCATTATTCTATTACAAGTGTCCATCTTTCTATCACAATGAGTCACTGTCCCAAAATAATTACTCACAGTCTTATCACAGTGTTTATTATCTAATAACAATGGTCTAATGGCCCCATATAAATGTTTCACTGTCCCATAGTAATAATTTACAATGACACCACTACATTCCTCTATCTTATCATTGTGGTTAATGGTACCACTCCTTCTCACAATGATCCACTGTCCCCAAAAATAATCCACTTTAATATCACAATGATTCACCTAGCCATCATAAGGCTATCCACTATAATGATCCACTGTGCCATGACCACTGCCCACTTTCTTATTTTCTCTTCCACAGAAGATCATTCCCTGAGAAAATGCTCCGCAGTACTCAACACTTGTCTACTGTCTCAACATAAAAGTTCACCTTACCATAATAATGACCCATTGCCCCAAAACAATGATCCATAGTTTCATCACAGCATTCAATGTCCAGTAACAGTGGTCCACTTCATCATTCAAGGTTCCACTGCCCTAAAGAGTGATCCATTGTCCCATCATAATGGTCTACTGTTAAACCATAGTAGTGTCCTATTCCATCACAACAATGCAGTATTCAACCACAGTGATCTATTGTCCTACAAGAATGGCCAATATGCCTTTCTGACTGCTCAACTTTCTATAACAATGATTCACTCTCCCATCATCACAGTAATTCATTATCTTAGCAAAATTCTTACACTAATAACAATTGCCATAGTCCCAACAAAATGGTCTACTGGCCTATCACAGTAATAGACTTTCCAATTACAATTAACTCTTGTCTGATTGGGTCTATTATCTCATTCCCTATCACAATGACCCACTGTCTCATCAGAATGATTCTTTCTCATTGAAGTGATGTTCCAATGTTTGATTACAAAGGTCCAAATCCATAGTGATATGTCTATAGGCTATTTTAAAGAGACAGTAGAATAGTGTGGTGGGACAGTAGACCACTTTGATGAGAGAGTGGACCACTGTGATAGAGTCCGCTGTCACATCACAATAAATAGTCCACTATCCCATCACCATGATGGGATATTGTCCGTATCAATGATTCATTCTCTAATAACAGTGGTTCACTGTCCCATCAAATGATCCATTGTTCCTTCACAAAGGTCCACTGTCTAATCACAATGATTCATTATGCTGTTAGTGTTCTATTTTCTGCCATAATGACTCAAATTCTAGTCACAATAATCTTCTATCACATCATAATGGCCCTATCTCTCATTACAGTATTATACCCTGCCATCACAATGGTCTATTATTCACCCACAGTGAATCCTGTACATTCATAATGGTCTACAGTTTTATCATGATGATCCCCTGTCTTATCAAATTGACAACCTCATTCAAATGATAATGGTCTATTTTCCCATGACAATGGTCCAAGGTCACATGATAATGATTTACTTTTCCCTTGCAATGACCCACAACCCTGTAACAGTGAACAACTGTCTTAGTCACCATCTCATTGGTGAACAGTCCCTTCAGAATGGTTCACTCTCCTATCACAATGAATCCCTCTCACTTTACAAAGACCCACTGTTACATCACAATCTTCTACTATCCTTTTCAATATTTCATATTCCCAATACACTGATTCACTGTTCTATCACAGATATACACTTTTTGATTGCAATGATTCACACAGTCATATATTGCCCAATCATAATGGTCTACTGTCTTATTCACTATCACAAGAGTCTACTGCCCCATCAAAAATACTAGCTTTCTCACAATAATACCTTATTCTACCATGTCAAAGACCTTCTGTTTCATCATAATGGTACAAAGTCATATTCCTTGTAACAATGGTTAACTTTGCTATTACAATGGTCCATGATTACCTGACAAATATTCATGTTTCCATCATAATTTTCCATTGTTACATTGCAGTGGTCCACTGTACTAGTCCCTCTCAAATCGGTTCACTGTCCTAACAGAAAAATCTTCTCTTTCATAACATTGGTCCACTCTTGCATCACAGTGATTCACAGTCCTATCAAATGTTTCACTCCCAAAATAATGGTCTCCTGTCCTATCACAAAAATACACTCTCTACCATCAGAATGTCCCATTGTCCTGTCACAATGGTTCACTGTCTCAATGCAGTGATCCACTCTTTTATCTGAATGGTCACCTGGACCCTCAGAATATTAATATCCCACCACAATGATTCATGGTCCTATTAACTTGTTTCATTGTTTTATCGTAAGAGTTCATTTTTTCATTACCATGGATCATTTCCCTTTTACAATAGGCTGCTCTCCCACAACAAGTGACCATGGTCTATCACATATTACAACACTCCATTGGCTCTTGCCTTTATCAATTAGTTCTCTGTCCTATCCCAATACTTTACTTTCCCATCACAATGGTATACTGTACCATAATAATTGATCATTGTCTCATCAATTATCACAATGATCTACCTATCAAAATGATCCAGAGATGCTTAAAAATGATTGACAATCACATGACCTATGATTGACTCTCTTTTTCTCCTTATAATGGTCCATTCTCCCTTAAAAATGCTCTACTCTCACATCACTGCAGTTTGCTGTCTAATCACAATGGTCAATTCTCATCTCACATGGTTCCACTATCCTATTACAGTGGTTTACTGTTATTTATTATCCACTCTCCTTTTAAAATGACTCACTCTCCTATCACTACATTTCCTTTTCTCATTACAGTGGTCCACTGTGCTATTTATTCTCTTTTACAATTGTCGACTGTCCCATAACATTATCCACTGTCCCATCACGATGATCCACTTTCCTGTGAAAGCTTCCGCTTTCCCTTACCTATGGATTACAGTATTATCTTCTATTATAATGACCAATTGTCTGCAAATAATGCTCTACTATCCTAGTACAACTGATCCCATCATAATGGTCTGCTGTCCCATCACTGTTGTCCACTGTCACATCATAATTTTCCACTATACAATCAAAATGATTCACTGTTCTATAACAATGATTAATTGTACTATCATAATAGTCTATTATCCTATCACAATGGTCCACTGTCCTATCACAACTATCTACTGTCACAGAACAGTAGTACATAGTACTATCCTCTATCACAATTATCAACTTCATCTTCATCAAAACTCACTTTTCCGTTACAGTGACTCATTGTTCCATCACAAAGATCACGTATTTCTCATGACAGTAATTGCCCTAACCCCTATGGGATACTGTTCAATCACAATGGTTCATTCTTACTAAACAATGTTCCATTATATAATCACTATGGTACACTCCTTCAAAATGGCCATCATATGAATAACCAGTCTCCTGTTCTCTCTCACAATATTTATCTGTTCTATCACATGTCCACTGACTCATCAGAGTCTTCCACTGTCTCATTATAAAAATTCAATGTCCTATTATAATATCTCACTGTTCTCTCTCAATAATCTATTGATCCCTCACAATGATATCCTGTCCCACTCCAGTGATCCACTGTTTCATCAGAATGGTCCAAAGACTTATTAACTTATAACTATATTATAATGATGAGGATAGGATTGTCCTATCCTAAACATGCATGGTCATATTAGAGTGATTCAGTATAACATCCCATTGTGCCACTTTTCATTAATAATTACTCAATGTCCATTTCCTTTCACAGTGGTCCACTGTCCCATAATAATGTTCACCTATATAATCACAATGGTTAACTGTTCCAACATAAAGTTCCACTGTCACATTGTAGTGTTTCTTGTTGTAGTGAGAAGGAGCTCCTTCTTCATCCTGGCTGCCTGGCTGGCTTACACCCAAAATAGCCACACAGAACCTGTATTAATTAAAACACTTCTTAGCCATTAGCTCTAACTTCTTATTGGCTAACTCTTACATATTGGTTTAACCCATCTCCATTAATCTGTGTGTTGTCATGTGACAGTGGCTGACTGGCAAGATTCTAACTGGCATCTGCCTCAGGCAGAGGATTCATGGCTTCTCTGACTCTGCTCTTCTTCCTCCCAGCATTCAGTTCCATTTCCCTTTCTACCTAAGTTCTGCTCTATCAAAAGGCAAAGGCAGTTTCTTTAGTCATTAACCAATAAGAGCAACACATAAACAGAAGGAACTCCTCCACTATTTTCTGTCTTTTTCTCTTTCACCATTATCTACTATCCTATCACAAAGGTCCAGTCTCCCATGACAACAATTCACTGTCCCAGCATAATGATATGCTCTCTCATCTCAACAATTACTATTTCATCACAATGGCTGGAAGTCCCACTTCAGTGATCTACTCTATCATCTAATTAATCTACTGTCCTTTTGACATGTTCACTCTCCTGTCACAATGGTCCACAGTCTCATACAATAATCTGCTAGCCAAAACAATGGTCCACTTTCGCATCACAATGTTCCACTTCTCAATTATAGTCCATATTCATCTCCTGCCAGCCACATTGGTCCATTGTCTCCAAACAATGTTCCACTATCCCTTATCACAATGATCCTTTGTACAATTAAACTAATCCAATTCTGATTTCAGTGACCCATTTTCCTGCCATAGTGTTCACTTTCTAGTCATAATCATCCACTGTCCCTTTATGGTGATCCAGTGTGCCATCAGAATGGTTCAAAATCCCATCCAAGATTCACAAACTCATCCCATTTTTTCTTCTTTTCATCTGTTATAAAATGTTAAATGGCTCATCTAAATAATTCACTTTCCCATATCAATTGTTTATTTTCCTGTCATAAAGATCCAATGTCTCATGATGCCCCATTCTTTTATAAAAATTGACCACGAAAAACAAAACAAAACAAAAAAAACAAACAAACAAGCCGGGCGATGGTGGCGTACGCATTTAATCCCAGCACTCGGGAGGCAGAGGCAGGCGGATCTCTGTGAGTTCGAGACCAGCCTGGTCTACAGAGTTTCAGGACAGGCTCCAAAGCCACAGATAAACCCTGTCTCGAAAAACAAAAACAAAACAAAACAAAAAACAAACAAACAAACAAACAAAAGAAGCAAAAATTGACCAATGTCCTATTGCCAATCACGGTGTTGTACTGTTCCTCTACAGTGACTCATAATCACATAATAATGCTCTGCTGGAACATCACAATATTCAAGTGAAACATAACAATTACTCATTGTCGTACTTCTCATTGTAATGGTCTAGCATCCCATCAAAATGTTCCAAAATTTAATTTCAATGGTTTACTGACAGAGTCTTTGTGGTATAATCTTCTATTTCATTTTGTAATGGCACACTGTACCATCATACTGCTACACCCTTGCATCACTATGCCCCACTGATCTTTCAAATGTTTACTGTTCTGTAATAATGATTCACCATCCAATTATAATGATTTTATCATCATTATGTTTCACTTTCTTATCTACTATCACAATGGTCTACTGTCATATCAAAATGATTCACTGTCTCATGATAATGTTCTATTGCCATTTCACTATGATATTTTATGACCTGAACTATTGTCTCACCATGATTAAATTTTCCATCAAAATGTTTCATTATTCTATCTCAGAGTCCACTCTTCACAATGTTTCAATGCTATCCTCAACAGCTAACTGTCTCATAACAAAATTCTGTGGACATAAGACAAAGATTTACTGTTCCATCATAATTCTCCACTGTTATAGTAGTCAACTGTACTATTTCCTCCCAAAGTGGTTCACCTCTGCATCAAAATAGTTCACTTTTACATCACAATTCTCTGTTGTGCCATATCAGTTGTCCATTGTCTCAATGCGATTTCAGATTGTCAAGTAATTGTGATCCATTGTCAAGTCACTTTCATTGTTTCATAGAATTTTTCACAGTCTCATGACAATGGTGCAATCTCACATTACAGTGTACTATAATCTTAACACAATAATCAACTACACATCCCAGTGATTTGTTTTCTCATTCCCTCTCACTATGTTCAATAGTCCTATCACATTGATCCTCTGTTCCTTCACTATGGACCAAGGTTCACCATTTCATCATAATGCTCACCTTTCTGATAACAGTGACTCACTGTCTCGTCACAATGGCTCATAGTCCATTATAAGATCCACTGTCTTATCCCATATCACAATATCCCACTATTCCCAAAAACATGTCTACTATATCTTCACAGTATTTCACTATCTGATAACAATATTCTATAATCACCTCACACTGGTCCATTCTCCTGTCCCCTCTTATAGTGTTTTTTGTTTCGTCATCAAGATCCTCTGTCTAGTTAGCCTGACAGAGGGGGAACCAACATAGGGCCAAACTAGGCCATCTGAATGTAGGTGACAGTTTTATGGTTGGGGCAGACTGTGGGACCACTGACAGTGAGACCAGAATTTATCCCTACTGCTTTTTCTGACTTTTTGGAACACATTCTTTTTGAAGGGATACCTTGCTCAGCCTAGATATCGGGGTGAGGGCCTTGATCCTGGTTCAAATGTGCTAGACTTTGTTGACTTCCCAAGGGAAGTCTTACACTCTCTGAGTAGTAGATGGGTGGTGGGGTGGGGGGAAGTTGAAGTAGGAGAGGAGGGAGTAGGAAGTGGGATTGGCATGTAAACTGAGAAAAGATGCTGTGGGAAGTCCTTCTGTATATGTGTTGCTTTTATTGGTTAATGAATAAAGCTGCTTCTGGCCAAAAGTCAGGCAGGAAGTCTAAACAGATATATAGAGAAAGAGAGAGAGTATGTAAACAGAGTCAGGGAGAAGCCATGTAGCTGCTATAGGAGACATAAGCTCCCACTGGAGTCTGCTGGAACTTTCCCAGTAGGCCATGACCTCATGGTGATGCACAAATTAATGGAGATGGGTTAGTTTAGAATATAAGAAGGAGGTAAAACTATACTTAAGCTATTGGCCAAACAGTATTGTGAATAATATAGTTTCTATGTGATATTTTGGGTCTGGCCATCCAGGAAATGAACAAATAGCTTCCACCTATGAAAAGATAGTTTAAAAAATAAATTCACTTAAAAAGATCTTCTGTCTGATCATAATGGTCCACTTTCCCATCACAAAGGTCAACTTTCCTTCATAATGTTCCACTGTTCCATCAAAATGATCCACTCTCACACCACAGCTTTCCATTATCCCTTAAAAATGACCCATTGTTCCATTACAATTATCCAGTTTCCTATAACAATGATCCATGGACCTATCACAGTATTCCACTCTAACATTAAAATAGTCCAATGTAAAATCACCAGTATTCACTGTGTTATTGCAATTACATACTGTTTTATTACAAAGATCCATCTATCTCAATGGTCCACTGTTCCATCAAAATTATTCACAGTTGCAATACAGTATTTCCATGTCCCATCACTATGGTGTAATGTCTTATTCCACATCAGCATGGTTCACTGTACCATCAGAATGGCCCACCTTCCCATCATAATGATCCGTTCTCCCATATAATGATTCACTGTCCTGTCACAATGATTTGCTCTCCTTTAATAATGCTCCACAGTCTAATAATTATGAAACAATACCCTATTCTCTATCACAGTGGTCCACTGTCCCATCACCATGGTCTACTGTCCCACTCAAATGTCTCAGTATTCTGTAAAATAATCCACATTCACTAATCAATGATTAACTCCCTAATCATAATTATATTCTATCACTTCACAATGGTACACTGTCCTATTCCCTCCCATTATTGGTACACCGTCCATTCACAATAATCCACTATCCCATTAGAATGATTCACTCACCCATCATAACATGCTGTCCTATCACAAAATTTCACTGTCCCATAATAATGGCCTATTGTTCCATCAGAATTAGCTACTTACTGTTCTTTCTCCATCACAGTAGTCCACTGTCCCATAAGTATACTTCATTGTCCTGTCCCTTATCACAATTATTTTCCCATCACAATTATTTTCTCTCTTGACAGTGCTCTACTGTTCCATAACAACTGAGCAATGTTTTCTCTCCTGCCACAACAATCTATTGTTCCACCACAATGGTCCACAGACCATTACAATCCACTGCGCCATCCTAATACTCTACTGTAACTTCTTTGTGGTTCATGGTCCCAATTCCCCTCACAACTGACTGTCCCTTCATAGTGTACTACTCTTACATAACAGTGACCCAGTTAAATTACAGTGGTTTACTGTCCCAATACAAAGATCAACTCTTCCATAACAATGGTTCACTGTTCCATTAGCATGATTCACTGGCTAATCACGATGGCTCACTCTCTATTACAACAATGCATTCTTACAGAGCAATAACCCACTGTCCCATCACAATGATTTACTTTCCAATCACAATGATTCACTATCCTATTACAATGGTTCACATTCCCATCACAAAGATTTACTGTCCCATTGTAATGACCCCTTGTCCCATAACAATTATTTACTCTCCCATCACTATGTTTCTCTGTTGCATCACAGGGGCCCACTGTGCTGTTCCCTCACATGGCAACCTATTGTTCCATAAAAATCACTGAATCTATGTGATTGTCTCATTATAATGATTCAATGTCCTATCAAAATGTTCGACTACCATTTCACCATGGTCAGGTATTGTAGTCCCTCTCAAATTAGATCATTATCTTTTCACATTGTTCCATTCTTCCATTACAATATTTCACTGCTCCTTCATAGTGTTCCAGTGTTCTATAATTATTGAATACTGTGCTGTCCCCCATCACAATGGTCCATTGTTCCATCACAAGGGTCCATGAACCCTTAACAACAACTTGCTGTCCAATCACAAAGTTACTCTGTTACTTCATTGTCATTCATTATCCTATTCACTCTCATAATCATCCATTTTCTCTTTACAATGGTCGACCATCACATCACAGTGGTTCACTGTCTAATCACCAGAGTCCATCTTCCTATCTCAATAATCCACTCGCTTATCATAACGGTCCACTGTCTTGCCACAATGTTTTAGTGTCCTATCATAATGCTCGATTGCATTACAGATCAATCTCCTATCTCCTATCTCCTATCAAGATGGTCTACCATTCCATCACAATGTTCCACTTCCTCATCAAAGTGGTTTATAGTATTTAAATTATAAAAATTCACAGTTCCATCACAATGATCACTTTCCCATCATAATGACTCACATTTCAAGCACAAAGATCCACTGTTCCATCAGTTCCATCAGAATAATTCATTTTCATATCACAATGTTTCACTATCTATTGATAATAGTAATTGTCCCTATCAATATGGGACACTTTGCAATCACTATTAGAATCTATAACTACTATACACTCTTCTATCACTTATTTCTTCACTGCCTTGTCACCTTAATTTACTTTTCCATCAATATGATTATCTCTCCTCTATCACAATATTTTACTGTCTCATTACTATAGGGTCCCAGATACCTAACAATGATTCATTGTGCCATCAAAATATTTCATTGTCACTTCACTGTGGCCCACTGTTCTATCCACTTCTGTAATTATCCAGTTGCCCTTTTATATTGGCCTACTCTTACGACAAAGTGGTTCACTTTCTCAACCTAATGATTGCTATTATAATTATACATTGTCCCTTCATGATACTTCACTACCCCATCATAAAGCTCCTCTATCCTATTGCAATGATTCACTTTACCTTAATAATGCTCTACTCTCTTATTTCCTATCACAATGTTCTGTTGTTACACAACAATGTTTCATAATCCCATCACAATGGTTATATTTCTCTGTTTCCTCTCATCATGTTCAACTGTCTCATCACACTAGTTTATTATTCATCACATTAGTCCTCTGTTGTACACAGAGATTCTCTGTTCTGTAATGTTGATCCACTGTGTCATAACCATGATTCACTGGCCCAGCACTTTGTATGATCCACTGTCATTTCATAGTCATCAACTATTTTTATTCTCTTTCATAATTATCTACTCTTCCCTCAAAATGATCTACTCTTAGATCACAAAAATCCGTTGCCTCAACCTATCATTATGTTTCACTTGGTTCATCCCAACATTTCACTGTCCCCTCTCAATTGTATATTCTCTCATAACAAGTGGCCACTTTCACTTGGTTCACTGCCCCATCACAATGGCTCCCTTAGCCATCACAGTGCTCCATTGTCTTATAATTGACAAGTGTTCTATTTCCTATCAAAAATGTCCAGCATCCTATCACAATGTTCTACTATCTATCACAATAGTCTCTTAACTAATATCCATAGTTCCTTAACAATAATCCACTGTCATATCACAAAGTTTTACTCTGACCTTCTTGTGTTCAACTGTCCTATTCCCTCTAATAATGGGAACTCTACTTTCACAATGACCCAGTCTCCCCTCACAAAGATTTACTATTCAATCACATTTGTCTCCTGTCCCATCGCAACAATATATTAATCTATCACAAATATTTCTCCAATCAAAATGTTCCACTTTCTGATCTTTATCAACCTGTTTGCTTCCCGTTCATAATGATTCACTTACCAGAGTGGTTCACTATCCCATGTCAGTCATTCACTGTTTCATAATAATAATTCCCTGTCTTGTTAAATAGTCCATTGTACTAATCCAATTTTGTCTCTTAATAATTATCTAAATAATGTTCTCTTAACACTGTTGTTTGCTGCCCCATCATATAATGCAGTGTCCTATCACAATGGTTTATTGTGCCATAATAACATTCCACTCTCTTATTCCTCATCATAATGATGTCCTCTGCCATTACAGTTATTTACTTTCCCATAACAGTAGTCCACTGTCCCAAACCAGTGATCCATTTCCCATCACACTGATTCACTGTTATACAACAATTATGCACTCTCTCATCACAATGGTCAACTATCCCACCACAATGCTCTACTGTACCATTATGATATTACCCAGTGCCTTCATTATTGTCCACTCTCCTATCACAATGGTGTCTATCATATCACAATGGTCCACTGTCAAGTCATCCATCACAATGGCCTATTTTCCCTTTGCATTGTTCCACTATCCTATTACAATGGCCCACTGTTCTAAGATTTAATAGTTTAACCACTAATGCCTCACTCTACACATCATGATGCACTAATATCCAAACTCAATATTCTACTATTCCTTCACAATAATGACTTTCCCACCACAATGCATTGCTCTATGGCAGGCTCTAGTGTCCTTTTACCATATTCTTCTGCCCAACATTTAATGGCATACAAAAATAAGACATTACAATGTATACAAAAAATACTAATTAAATTTATTTTTGTTTGTATGCAAATCTGAATAACCCCTGCCATTTCTTATTATAACACCTTTAAAAGAAATTCTCACATGATATGAATGAGATCATTTCATATGTTGTACAGATATTGTTGGTATGATTCAGAATTAAATCTGCCTCAGTCTTTTATTCTTTCACTATATAGCCAAAAATAATGCTTTAAATGCTTTGCCTGAAATCATTATAAGAACCAGGGAGATGTCCCCAGTCAGTTCCATGGGCAGTTGAGGAGAGGGAACCTGAAATGGCCCTATCCTATAGCCATACTGATGAATATCTTGCATATCACCATAGAACCTTCATCTGGCGATGGATGGAGATAGAGGCAGAGACCCATATTGGAGCACTGGACTGAGCTCCCAAGGTCCAAATGAAGAGCAGAAGGAGGGAGAATATGAGTAAGGAAGTCAGGACCGCCGGAGGTGCACCCACCCCCTGAGACAGTGGGGCTGATCTATTGGGAACTCACCAAGGCCAGCTGGACTGTGACTGAAAAAGCATGGGATAAAACCGGACTCTCTGAACATGGCGAACAATGAGGGCTGATGAGAAGCCAAAGACAATGGCACTGGGTTTTGATCCTACTGCATGAACTGGCTTGGTGGGAACCTGGCCTGTTTGGGTGCTCACATTCGTAGACCTGGATGGAGGGGGGAAGACCTTGGACTTCCCAAAGGGCAGGTAATCCTGACTGTTTTTTGGACTGGAGAAGGAGGGGGAAAGGAAGGGTGGGAGGCAGAGAGGAGTGGGAGGAAAAGCGAGGCGGGGAGGAGGCAGAATTTTTTTCAATAAAAAAAAAAAAAGAACCGTCCATGCCAGAGAAAGATTTGGAGTAATTGAATATATAATTTGGGCTATAGTTATTTCAAATTAAAGACTCTTTTTCACAACTTCTACACAGAGTTGGCTTTAGAAATCAATGAGAAAATACTATTGTCCAAATCTTATAATTACTAATTAAAGATGTTCTTTATGAAAAATTATAATGATGCTGAAAAAAATCATTGAGTAGAACCATTTTTTTTTTAAATTCCAGAAGCATGAAGGACTGGGAGATAAATATTTTCAAATCACTGATTTAAATAAAGATTCTTTGGTTTGGAGTTTTCTTTCTAGTACTTTTTGTAAGCCTAGGTTTGCAAATTGGTAATGTTTTATTTGGTTTTGTCATGAAATATCTTGTTTTCTTCATTGATGGTGTGCAGGGCCTTGTTTCTGCCTCAAGGCAATGTGCTAGAGTTTATTGACTCTCCATGGGAAGGCTTACCCACTCTGAAGAGTGGATGGGGGATGGGATACAGGGGAATGTGGAGAAAGCAGGAGGAGGGGGGGAGTTAGAACTGGGATTGGTATGTAAAATGAGAAAAGGTAGTTGTAAAAATTAGTTAAAAAATAAGAAACTTTGAGCATTTAGTTATTACATTTATGGCTCATTAGATACATAATTTTGGTAGAATAGACATGGTGCACTTAGTGGGTATATACTATGTTTCCAAAATAGTTTATCTTTTCCAAATTGAAATGTAGTGGCATTTTCTTTGTATTTTAATAAACAAAGCTTGCCTAAAAATTAAAAAGTAAAGCAGCCACAAAAAGTAAAATTGCCAGTATTACAGACCAGGCGTTAATCCCAGTAACCACACTAGTTGTCATAGAAACCAGGCAGTGGTGGTACACTCCTTTAATCCCAGTGGTGCATACCTTTAATCCCAGCCCTAGGGTGGAATATAAAATGGGAGGCAGGATCTGAAGTCAAGGTAAGAGTCAGTGGCTGGCTGCTTTGCTTTTCTGGTCTACAGGTTGAGCCCCAACATTTGTCCCTGAGCTTTTATTAATCATGCTTCACACTTATGAGTGAATAGATACCAGGTTTGTTTTTCTGGGTCTGGGTTACCTCACTCAGGATGTATTTTTCTATTTCCATTCATTTGTCTTTAAATTTTCTTACACCATTGCTTTGAATGGTTCAGCAATACTCTATTGTGCTCTATTGTGCATAATGTATAATATTTAATTCTTTGAGTATTTATACATATAGAAAATATATTGTGATGATAGTCAGTCCTTTTTCAACACCTTTTAGATCCTCTCTACTCCCTCTCAAGTTCTTCTTCTTCTTCTTCTTCTTCTTCTTCTTCTTCTTCTTCTTCTTCTTCTTCTTCTTCTTCTTCTTCTT
>NW_004949099.1:25032899-25034211 GCF_000317375.1 Microtus ochrogaster | reverse complement strand
TTCTTCTTCTTCTTCTTCTTCTTCTTCTTCTTCTTCTTCTTCTTCTTCTTCTTCTTCTTCTTCTTCTTCTTCTTCTTCTTCTTCTTCTTCTTCTTGCCAATCAAGTTTAATTTGTGCTGCCCACATACTCTTGGTTGTGGACCACCCACTGAAATAGCATGGCCTACACAGAATGGCAGAAATTCTTGTCCACAGAATCATCAGCTGTCAATAGCGCCTCAGCTAGAAGTGGGAGTCTGAATATCTATGCTGTTTATGATGGAGATTAATATTAATAGGTTTGATCTCCTGAACGATTTTGCAGACAACCATAGCTTCTACAAATTTTTGAGGGCATCAATCATATCACGTACAAAAGATACTGTTTTAGTTGGGTCATCCTTGATCGCTAGCTCTTAAAAAGTTTTATTTTTATTTGTCACTGGTCTTAAGGGAAATAATGTGATGCAGATGCCCATTGGAGACTGAGCACCCCACAGACCCTTTCCTTCTGCCGGTGTCAAATCCCACACTTAGGTAACTAAACTGATAAATGAAAATATAGGTATAATAATTTTATACTATCAAAATACTATGGAGTTCAAAAGGAGATATACAGGAAATAGGTACTTGAAATGGCAAAAAGTGAAAGCTACATTTTTCTGGAGGAACCAAAAATAGTTTTAAATATCAGATTATATTCTGCCGAAGACATCATGAGTGAACTGGAGAACAGGATAAGGAAAAATTATGTAATGTCTCACAAATACATGTACAGGGAAGAAAATGAAAATTATGCTAGGGGGCATGGAGAAGTAGAGCCTGGGGAAGAATGTTAAAAGATACTAGAGAGAACTATGAGCTCTCATTCTAGGATAAAATGCCTGACAATTTTTGAATGGATATAATGCCATGCTTTGAATTTAAAATATCACAATAAAACATAGTTATAAACCACATGTGTTCTTATGCTAGAGCATTCACTGAAAAGAAATTAAACAGGGTGGGAGCACAATGGAGACGAACCAGACAACTGGTACAACAGGTTATAAGGAAGAATTTTAAAGATGAAATGAGGAGCTAGACAGATGAAGAAAACACACACCAGTGTTTCACAAAGTACCAAGAGGTGGGGACTCTGACTTCCAAACATATCTGTATGCCTGAGAGCATTGTTAAAATATTCAGAACAAAATAGGGGCAGCATTAGACAAGGCCATCACCATATACCACACTGAAAGGTCATGCCATTAAGGTTCTAAACTCAACACATCCAAATATTAAGCACTGTCTGTCCTTTATAAATGCAGGTATTTAAAAATCAAGTGTAACT
>NW_004949099.1:25023920-25032254 GCF_000317375.1 Microtus ochrogaster | reverse complement strand
TACCTGATAAAGGTGAACACCATTTTCACAGAAAAAAAAATCTGCCTTAAAACAATAAGGAAACAAAGGACAATGCCCAGCAAATTCTTCTGGTTTCTGTGTGTACTCACAAATACAAGAGCAAAACAGCATACACACACATACACTTTCCCTACATAGATAATCTTACACAAACACACATACAAATATATGAATATTCATGTGTACATAAATAAAGTAATTCAAAAAACACCTGTGAGAGCTTTATTGGAAAAAGTGTTGCAAAGTTGGAAAATCAATAAGAGGAATTAAATGCAAAATTCATATGATGTGAAACTGAAACAGAGGCTTAAACATAAAGACTAAAATAAATGTGTTAACATTTTAACATATATTCCTGAAAAAATATAGAGTGCATTTTCATTAAGGATAAAAACTATTTGAAAGACAAGAGACTTCTCCAATATTGTGCAAAGAAGCAACTCTTTTGATTATTAATGAGCAGATAATACATTTACAGAAGAGACTATAAGGCCACATTGAGGTATAAGACACAAGGATTGCAAAGGACCTTGAAAGATACCATTGAACCCATGAGAATGGTTTAAAAATATCAAGATCTAAGAGCTCAAATATTGCTAATAAGGCAGAATTGTGTAATTCTTGTTGATTGTTGGCAGGCTCAGTCATCCTGTGCATTTACATTGGATGGGAGTACCTCTTTTGTGTGAATTACACTTCAGTGTTCTCATGTATTGCACAGAAACTAAGTAGTAAAGAGGCAAAAAATGAGGGACATACAACTTCCTTCCAGTGCATAAGAATAAACAAATTGTGTTAGGATCCTGAATAAAAATTAAGCTGGACAAACCACAAACAAATGAGTCAAATGCATAATGTATTCTGACAGACAATGAAGGATAGGAAAATGTGTGATGATCACATGGCATTACAGAAGATACCTAAATATTTAAAACCATAGATTTTGCTGTAGACTAATGTGTAATTCTACTCTTCCCTTGGTCAATATCATCCTTTCTTATAGGTTACTTGTAGAAATTATTCTAAAAAATAATTAGGTTCCATTTCTTTAGAAAGGGGTAATGTGTATTTAGAATGATAAATTATACTCCTATTAATTTTATCCAGAATAAAAACACTTTTATTTATTGCTATTATGGCATACAACTGATGGTCAAACTTAAAGGAGAAATGAAAAAGTTCATCACAGAAACAGAGATAAGTCTTAAACCTATGGGTTTCCCAAAGCGAACTAGGATTTTTTTTTAATTGAATAGCGTTTGGTATATGGTATACATGGCACCCTTTGTGGAGCTACTTAACTGATGAACTGCTCATAGTGTCTCTTCCTATATTGCTTCTTCATTTCTAGATGTAATTCCTGGTAAGATTGTATAATCCCCTAAAAGTTATGATATTGTGGTGACACAACAGCAATTACTCAATGATTAATACAGACTATCATTTAATATCACAATGATTTTTGGAGTTAAATTTACCATAATTGGCAATTTCCATATTGGAAAGAAATATAAAACATAAAATACTTTAATATTGCCTCACATTCAAGCAATGCAATTTTTGTTTGAAGTAATTGGTCCTTCCGCAACTACACACAAAAACTTGAGGAAACAAGACTCAGGAAAGAATACTTTTGACAGACAAAAGAAAAACATATTAATTTCCCAACGAGACTGTGAGACAGTGGCAGTCCATCTGTAGAGATAGGTGTCACAAATACTGTGAAGAAGAATGGGGACAGAGTAGATGAAATGTAGACAAGTATGGAACATATTGAATTTTAAATAATTGCCTGCTGAGGAAAAATAAATGTTTTTAAAATGTTTGTCCTATATCAGTATTACTTTCAAATTCTGCTGACATAGTGATCAAAAAATAATTATCTTCAAGCATGACCATTTGACATCATTTTGAATTTTTGACACATATTACTTCACTAACAGTAAACTTGTAAAAACAATTTTGTTGGCCAGGGTTCTCCAGAGGAACAGTACTTAGAGACTAAATCTATGTGTACATAGAAAAAGAGGTCATTTAAATAGTCTATAGTCTGTGGTCCAGCTAGTCCAACAATAGAAGTTCCAAGAGTCCAGCAGTTGCTCAGCCTATGAAGCTGGATGTCTCGGCTGATCTCCAGTATATGTCAGAATTCTGAATAAGTAGGCTTTCTAGTGAAGAAAAGACTTAGGAGAGAGAAAGGGAGGGAGGTAAGGAGGGATGGAGGGAGGGAGAGAGACAGAGAGATACAGAGAGAGGATAAAGAGTGCAAGTGTCTGATGTGGGATTCCCCACTGTGTGCTGTGAATACCATTGGTTAATAAACAAACTGTCTTGAGCCCATGATAGGGTAGAATAGAGCTAGGTGGGGAAAATTGAACTGAATGCTGGGAGAAAGAAGGCAGGCAGGGATAGCCGCCATGGAGCAAGCCACCAGTCAGACATGCTGAATCATTCCTGGTAAACCATGACCTCATAGTAACATACAGATTATTAGAAATGGGTTGAATCAAGATTATTAAATGTGAGAGTTAGCCAATAAGAGGCTAGATATAATGGGCCAGGCAGTGTTTAAATTAATAAAATTTTTATGTGGTTATTTCAGGGGTTAAACTAGCCAGGCAGTAGGATGGGGCCTGCCGCCCCTCCTCCCTACTACAGAGCTGGGTGGAGAAAACTGAACTAAATGCTGGGAAAAAGGAGGCAGAGTCAGAGAGAAGCCATGTACCCCTGCTGGAGGCAGACACAGGAACGTTACCCAGAAATCCACAGCCTCGTGGCAATACACAGATTAATAGAAATGAGTTAAATTAATATGTAAGAGCTATCTGATAAGAAGTTAGAGCTAATAGGCAAATAAGTGATTTAATTAATACAGTTTCTATGCAGTTATCTTGGGAGTCTGGGCAGCCAGGAACAAGCAAGCAGCCTTACTACTACAAGTGTCTTTCTCTCCTATCCTGTAGGTTGCCTGCAGATGGTATTAGCCAGAAAAAAAAGACAGATCTTTCCACCGCCAAAGATCCAGATCAAAAGTAGGTCTTCCCATTTTGAATAATTTAAGATAAAAATTACTCAAAGCTGTATACAGCCACTTGTGTTTTAGTTAATTCTAGATGTAGTCAAGTTGACCATCAAGAATAGCTTTCACAACTAGAACACAGGTTTAGGATTACCTAATTCCTGGTCTTTTTAAAATATTCAATCCTCATGGCTTCTTTTGCTTTACAGTTTCAGCATTTATTCTTCCAGGTCCCCATGTAAAGAATAGTACAGTTCCCACTTTGTGGAATCAATTATTTTCTTTCACCTTACATGGGTTCTTAGGGTTGAAGTCATACCACCAGATTTGTGCGTCAACTACTTTTGCACACCAAGTCTTCTCATTGTCCTCTAAGATCATCTTTTATGAATTAATGTAAAGTTAGGGATTATAGACCAGGCTGGGGTCACTTGCCTAGTCTGTGTAAGAACCTTGGTGTGAAAGTCATGTCCAAGATCAAGCCAGTCAAAACCTCAGCATAAAGGAGAGGGGTAGTAACATGGTTCCCCTCCTAGATGAAGAACTGTTGCCTGTTGATGGTGGTTGGATAAAGATTGTCACTTTTCTTTAAAGACATGGTCCCAGAGTGGCTCCTATGTTCTAGAAAATGGTCCTTCACCCAGCAACATACTGGCAGTTAAGTGACCTCAGTGGGGAAAAAAAAAACATACAAAATCAGGGAAAATAAAAGCAGACATAGAAGGATGAATCAGGAGGCAATGAGGGATAACTTGATCAAAACAAATTATGTCCATGTCAGACATTATAAAACAGTGTTAAAAATTAAAACTTAATACCTAGAGTGTAAATTTATTCCTTGTAAGGTTGAATTTCCTATTTAAAATATCGCGTGTATTTGTAAGTCAAAAGAGAGTAAAGTACTACAAATGATCAGACCAAAAAAAATGTTTGAATGATAGGAAGATTTTTACCCCAGTACATGTGATTTCTATCTTATGGCTGAAATTATCCAAAAGGACATTTTAGAAATAGATGGTGGGGTTAATCACTAGATACAGAGGATAAACACAGTATTAGAATAACTTGAAAACATATTAGGCAAAGTCATTAAACATGAATGAAGACAATGTACGATCTTTAAAATAGACGGTCCCAAGAGAGGGGTGCAGGAAGAGTCTGGGAGAGGGGAGAAGGAGATAAAGTAATAATAAGAGCAATTGCTGGAGACCTACAACTCACTTCAACCTTTTATACCCTGCTTGTATTTCCATGACTAGATTTTAATTCTTATTTACTCATCACTAGGTGATATCATTACAGCCATAAAGTGATCATGACTGGGTTCAAACATAAAATTTCATCATCTCAGAAAACCATCCTAAAATATTGTTATATCCTTATTCATTTATTTATTATGTGGATAAATAATTCAATAAAGCCCATTTATCTAGCTAGAATATTAGTGGTCACAGAGGGACAAGAAAGTCAAGTTGAGATCTAGGTATAAAGCTATTGATCGAGATGGTGTAAGGATATTATTTCATATCTGTGCCCCAAATCCAATGTTCATGTGAACTTTGGAAATAATTTCCATGACTTTTAATTTATCAATAATTCAAAATGTTTTTTTTTACTTGATGCCTTAGAGTTTGAGGTGTCCAACTCATGCCATATTTCAATCTGGGAAAGTGGGGAGTTATATATTTTATGACCTTTCCTAACTTAGCAATCTTGTTTTTTTCATAAAATAGGCAATGAAACAAATAAATAACTAAATCATAAGATACATCCAAGTTTTATTTCTAAATTAGCTGATGATATTATTCAATTCTTTGTTTACTGATGTATTCTGAAATCTTTAGTTTCATTCAAAAACAATTTATTCACTAATAAATCCTGTTTCAAACTTGGGTACACACTTACTTCCAGAAACATATACGAAAACAGAGGAACTTTTTTGCTTGTCAGTGACATGACTCTTAAGATTTCTACCCAGGAACTGCTACAGATGATAAACACATTTAGCGAAGTAACTGGATACAATAGTAACTAAAAAAAAAAAAAAATCAGTAGCTCTCCTATATAAAAATGACAAATAGACTGAAAAATGAATCAGGAAACTGTACCCTTCACAATATTCACAAGTAATATCTTGGGGTAACTCTAAACAAGCAAGTGAAAGACCTATACAATAAAAATTTCAACTGTTTGTGGTAGGAAATTGAGGCTGATATTAGAAGATGGAAAGATCACCCATGATTATGAATTGGTAGGATTAACCTAGTTAAAATGGCCATCTTACCAAAGCTGTCTACAGACATAAAATATCAAAATTACAACACAAAAACGTCAAAATTATAACACAAATATTTACAGATCCTAAAGGAACAATACTCAAATATATGTGTGTGTGTGTGTGTGTGTGTGTATGTATACACACACATATACAACAAAGATAGATAAGATAGATAAAACTATCCTGCATCTTCTGTAACCAGGCGAGGCCTAAAATGGAAGAATTGAGACACCAACACAGTTATGTGGTGTATGAGGTCCTTTGAATTTGTGTTGCTTTCATTGGTTGAATAAAGAAACTGCCTTGGCCTTTTGATAAGGCAGAACTGAGGTAGGCAGGGACAACAGAACTGAATTCTGGGAGGAAGGAAGCAGAGTCAGAGAGAGCCATCATGAAGCTGCCAGGTCAGACATGCTGAATCTTTCCCAGTAAGCCATGACCTTGTGGTAACATACAGATTATGAGAAAAGGGTTGAATCAAGATGTGAGAGTTAGCCAATAGGACGCTAGAGCTTTTGAACCAAGTAGTAATTTAATTAATAAAATTTCTGTGTGGTTATTTTAGGGTTATGCTAGCCAGGTGGCGGGATGCAGCCCACTTGCCTCATACTACAGTCACACAACATTTGACCTTAGACTCGCAGAGTCCTCATCAAAGAGACCAGAGAGACTTCATCTAGCAACCACTGGGAGCAGATGCAGAGTCCACAACAAAACATTAGACAAACCTTGGAGTGCCCTGTTGAGGAGGTGGAGAAAGGATCAGAGCAACTAAAAGGGTCAGGGACACCAAGAGAACATGGCCCACAAAACCAATTCACCTAGGTTTTATGGGAACTCACAGAGAGTAGGAAACCTGTAGGAGTCTGACGTAGGTCCTCTGCATATATGTTATGGCTGAGTAGCTTGGTATTCTTGTGGGATTCCTAACAGTGGGAGCTGGAGGGTACTATCTCTATTTTTCATGCTTTTGGGACCCTTTTTCTACTACTGTTTTGCTTCATCCAGTCTTGATATGATGTTATGTGACTGGTCTTACTGTAAATTTTTATGCCTGCTGTGTTTGTTTGATGTCCCTGGAAGGCCTGTTGTTTTCTGAGAGGAAGGAACATCTGTGGAAGAGATGAGGTGTGGAAGAGACTAGGGGGAGTCCAGGGAAGGAAAACTAGTTGGGATATAATATGAGAGAGAAGAATTAAAAAAAAACATTTTTAATGTACCACAAATCTTTCAGAAATATAGTAAAATAAACTTCCCAAGAGAAGGTTATTCTTAGTGTTTTGTGAGATGTGCTTAGGGAAGTGGTCTATATAACCATTGAATTCCCTAAGCATCTGTTAATGATTTTATTAGCCAAATAACTAAACATCCTGAGTTAATGACACAAATCCATTAACTATGAGCTATATATACTTAACTAGATTTCTATAGTCATCACAGACTATGCAATCTTCATAGACTATAATTATTAGACACTATAAACATCAAACACCTTAACATTCTCTTCATGTCACTTTGCAAGACTTCCTGGATTTCATTTTTTCCTAGAGTTCTCTTTAACTACATCACTAAATGACTAACATGGTCTTCAGTTTCCAGGTACAGGGAAAAATGGAGTGGTAGACTGATTAGAGGTAAGATGGAACAAAGGAGGCAAAAGTGGAGGAGAAGGAGGTGGGAGAACATGATGTGAGTGCATATTAAAGGTCATATTTCTTTTAAATCTTAAAGAATTTTATTTTAAAATAATGTGTTGGCATACATTAATTTTTCTGGTTTTTTTTTTTTATTTTTTTTTATTTCTCTCTTTTTTTTTGTTTGCTTCCCTGCCTGTCTGTCTGCCTTCCTTCCTCTCTCTCTGTCGGTCTGCTTGCAATTTACTCAGAGTAGATCTATGTATGTCATAATTTTATACATTGATAGGCACCAGGCATGTAACTAACATTTGCCATTTTAAGTATGAGCACTGATTTGTTAGTGTCACAGTGATTTTTCTATATACAAGCCAAAATAAAACTTATTAATCATAATGTCCTCAATCAACCTTTCCAACTCCTACTATTGTTAAGAACATGAACACATGATAACAGTTTCTTATCACAGAAACTATCAGAGTATGAAGCGTACACAGGGCCCTGTCAGCATCATAGACACCCCTAAGGGACTAGAACATGAAAAGCTGGGATATCCTCACTCTGAGTAAAGAGGGCATTCCTCATTAAAGAAGCTTCTCAGCTCTCTTGTCTCCAACTTGGAAGACAAAAAAGTGTAATGATAGATTTCACTTGCATTTAAAATAAATCCGACAACTCAGAGTTTAAAGAACGGTTTTGGTTTTTAAGTACCATCCCAATGCTTTGGAATTATATGACAAAGAAAAATGCCTATAGTGAGCATATATCTGAGACAAGTAGGTCCCTAGGAGAGGAAAAAATGAAATCATGGAGTTGGGGACACAGGAATAATTTAGAAATGTTTTGTAATTAAGGTGTTCTGCCTTAAAGGACAAAGTCAGTAAAACATAATAGCAGTCTACAGAATAGGAAAAGATCTTCACCAACCTCATAGCAGACAGAGTACTGATCTCCACAATAAATAAAGAACTCAAGAAACTAGACACCAAAATACTAAATAATCCAATTAAGAATGGCAAAAAGATCTAAATAGAGAATTCTCAAGAGAAGAATCTCAAATGGCTGAAAAACAGTTAAGGAACTACTCAACATTATTATCCATTAGGTAAATGCAAATGCAAATGACTCTGAGATACCATATTAAACTACTCAGAATGGCTTAAAAAAAACACCGATGATAGCTTATCCTAGAGAAGATGTGGAGTAAGGGGAACTCTCCTCCATTGCTGGTGGTTTCTCAGAAAATTGAGAGGGAACCTACCTTAAGATCCAGCAATAACACTCTTGGGCATATACCCAAAAGATGATCAATCATGCTACAAAGACATTTGTTCAACAGTGTCCATAGCAGCATTATTTATAACAGCCAGAATCTGGAAACA
>NW_004949099.1:25003982-25022350 GCF_000317375.1 Microtus ochrogaster | reverse complement strand
AAATGGATAGAACTAGAAAAAAATCCTGCCTGTGGTAACACAGACCCAGAACGACAAACACAAGATATACTCACTCATAAGTGGATATTAGATGTAAAGCAAAAGCTAACCAGCCTTTAGTCCATGACCCCAGACTTTGGTCTTGTCCTAAATGATATGACAGACTTTGTTGACTCCCCATGGGAGGCCTCACCCTCTCTGAGTAATGGATGGGTGGCAGAATGGGAAGGAAATAGAGAGTGGGAAGACTAAAGGGAGAGGGAACTGGGGTTGTCATGTAAGATAAGATTGTTTTAAAAATAAAACAAAGATAAAAAATAATATATAAATAGAAAATTCTCAAAATATGATACACAAATTTACCCTACAAGCATAAAATTTTATTAGTCACCAGGGAACTGCTAATCATAATCACATTGAGATGTAACATGTAAACAAAAAAGACCACTCAAAATATTAAAAATAACAAGTGTTGTAAAAGTAAGAAACGAGTTTATGAGAAGTAGGGAGGTATGGAAAAAGATTGGTCAACATGCCCTATGTCTCAGCCATGGAGGAGTACAAATACAAACACATATTAAAGATCAATAAAAACTTCTGTTTGATCTGATAATCACACTGTTGTACATGTTTCCAAAGGAACGGAAATCAATGTGGGGGTGAGGCATCTGAACTCCTATGCTCAAGGTGTTGTTATTTACAATAGCCAGGAAATGGAAACAATATAAACATCCATAACAGAGGGAAACATTAAGAAAATAGTGTGCAAACCACACACACACACACACAGAAAGACAGAGAGGGGGAGAGGGAAAAGGAGAGGGAGGGAGAGAGAGAGAGAGAGAGAGAGAGAGACTCTTTACCCATTTTAAATATCAGAAAGTTTCTGTCTTTTTATAATAACATGGATAGAACAAGAAGTGATAATATTAATTGAACTTAGACAGACATAGGAAGATAGGAACTACAAGACATAATAGAGTTTACTAAAAGAGAGGTTGTGAGGATGGAGTTGGTTTGATCAATGCATAGAAAGTTAGTTTTCACTAGAACATTTTGGTATGCTTTCTTTACAAGATAACAAGACCATAAAAGACAAATGTAGTATACATTTAAAAAGGGGGGAGGGAAAGAAATGAATTTGAAGGATACATGATAGATGTGTAAGGAGACGGGTATGTTGTCTGAATCATACCTTTTACAAAGTTTGTGTGTATAGAAATGTACAAGGTATCCAATTTATGTAGACATTTGTGTTTTGATAGTTTAGCTCAAGTGGGTTTAATTTAAAAAATAGGGTTGTAAGAACATGCATGTGATGACTTGGGTTGATTTGGGAATTTAAGTGAATTGACTTGGTTTCTTTTTTTTCCCTTCATGAATGAGATACTTGATTAACTTCAGATTCCAGAGCCTGTGTTTGGGGAAGTGGCTATAGCATGATTATCATGCGTTGAGCTTACTCTGTCAGCCAGTGACAAGTGGAAGAAACACCACCTTTCTCTAATCATGCCACATGTAGTAAGATTCTCTTTTCATAAAAAAGAAGGAAATTCCTTTAGCTCTATTGCTCAAAAATTTTGGCTTCTTTTATTAAAGGAGAACCCTGCAATCACTTAAGTTTCCGAGATTGGTTGCCCTCATGCTAACTACAAAGATAAACTTGAATCTTGTAGAGATGGCAAACCACATTTCTTTAGTGGTACACCCACTGGTAAATAGCTCATGATCCTGCACATAATACTGTCTAAGGCTCCTCTAAGCAACTCTAGTTATGCTTGACTAAGCAACAACAACACCAAAAAGAATAGAAGCAGAAGGGAAACTTATTTGGAAAAGGACAGACCAAAGTGGACAGGAAATGAGAAAGAGTCTAGTGGGTGAATAGGATAAAAATTCATTATAAAAATGATGAGTGGAGTGGTGAAGAGCACTTGCTTTTGCAGGAGATCGAGATTTGGTCCCCAACACTCTCATCTTATCTCACAACCACCCATAACTCAAGTTCCAGGAAATATGAAGCCCTCTTCTGACCTTCAGCAACACCAACCATGCACACAAAATACCTATACACATGCAGATAGAACACTGGTGCACACAAAATAAAATAAATCTAAAATATTACATTTATACATGTATGAAACCTACTATTTTGTAAACCATATTCTAATGAAACAACTTCTAAAATAATAAATAAATCCATGAATCTTCAGCTAGGAAGATTCTGAGCTCATTATTCTGAGCTCATACAGATGTTATAAGGCTCTCAAATTTCATCACGTGCCTATATCTTGTCTTATACTATTATGCCTCTTAACAAAATGAGATTTCTTATGATTTAATTCACACATTACTGTTTAAGTAATTGGGGCTCTCTGGCTTTGTTTTGTGAAAGAGAAAACATTAAAGGGGAAGTCTGTATTCCACAACAACCTCAATTCACATGCGTTTGGTGTATTTCAAATCCTATTTAAAAGAAAAGAGAAAGCTAGAGGAATACAGGTAGAGGAATAGAGCACATAGCTATGCATTTCTCTTAGCGGCATGACCTAAATTCTATAATTAAGAAGACTCAAAATTAACCTTATTTAAATCATTTCAGAAATAACAGAGGACATGATAACACTAGGGAAAACAGTTTACACACAAAGTATACAGGGAAACCTTAAAACAATGCAAAGCAGCATTTACCTTGTGATGAGAAACTCATACAAGGATCAACAGTTCTAAACAGCCTCATTCACAGAGTGAGTAAATGCTGTATTTTCAATAGGTGATGCCAGAGACAAAATAATTAGATTTAAAGTTTTGTTTAATTATTTTGTGTGTGTGTGTGTGTGTGTGTGTTTGTTCATGAGAGTACAGTGCCCACATAGGCCAATAAAAAGCATCATATTCCCTGTGCTGGAGATACAAGCAGTTCTCTCTGGATATGGGTATTGGATATAAAGCTCAGATCCTCTGTGAGAGCAATGGCACTCTTAACCACCGCACACTTGCTAAATAAACCAGAGCTGTTCTCTTTCATTTGCTTAACCTTTGTGAGTTAAAAAGAAGCTGTCTTCTCCATGGACAACTTTAGGACTTCAGCAACAAGGGTTACCAGTGCAGAACATATGTGCAGGAGAGGAATTCCAAATGAGAACTCTCCCTCTGTACTTGGCTCACCTTTAGGTTTGGAATTCCACATGATACATCCATCCTCTGGGCCACTTTATGCTGATGTAAAATAAGCTGACATATTATAGCAACCTGAAACTCCAAGTTTGCAATGGCTGGTCCCTTAATGAATAGAGAAAGAAATTTATGTCAAGTTACAACCAAGTAACATGAACAGGAAAATCAAACTGTAGCAAGAAAAAGAGCAATAAAAATGTTCAGTCCAAGAAATGAAGTGACAGAAGCACAAAATGGACTGTATGAGCTTGTCAGACTACATCCTGAACCTGGAGAATATAAAAGTATCTGGTAGAAGACAGTTTCTTAGAAGAAAGGGTTCAAACTGTCTTGTAAACATTGGACGGATCACTGAGACCATAAGCCACACACACTACTTATGTGAGGACAAGTCGATTTAATTAAAGGTATCGATGGGAAACAGATAGAAGTTGGGATTATTTTTTTTTTCTGAGAGTCTTTAGGAAACATATTTATCTTGCCTGAATTCCCTTTTCATTTCCACAGGCTGAATGAGGATGGCTATTACAGGGCAGGGAAATGATTCTCAAATTTACTGGGAATCAGAATCAACTAGTCATTGGTACATAGATTCTGAACTACAATCATCTCTCAATAGTACACTTGGGATGAAGTTCCTTAACATATCTACCACGTTCCCAGGTAACATCAATGCTGGCAGAGCTGCTTTTGCATGATAGGCAAGTCATATGATAAAGAGTCTAGGACCCTGAATCCACTGTAGACGACCTTCTGGTCATAAGTATATACCATAGGCCCTATATGCTTAATTTTATAAATTCTGGGGTATATCTAGAATCTCCCAAAATAAATGTATAAAGGATATTCTCATATGGAATGAGATTTGAATGGGGATTTGATATAAATATTTGTTGTTTTTAGAATAAGGAGCAAGAAATAAAACCAATGAATAAACATGAGCTTAAGGAATGGGTTAGTCAGGAGTTGGAGTTGAGGATCCCAGAGTTGTTGGGTAAGTCATAAAGAAATGGATGTATTGGATAAAACGTCTTACATTAAGATGTACTAATATCTAGGACTTTCAATACATAACCCTCATTGACTGATTGATTGATTGATTGTGTGTGTGTGTGTGTGTGTGCGTGTGTGTGTTTAAACCTTCAACAACATTTATGTGGAAGTCAGAGGAAAACTTATGGGAATCAGTTCTTTTCTTCTACCATGTAGGTTTTAGGATTAAACTCAGGACATCAGGCTCAGTAGTGTCTTTAGACCTGATCACCATCTTGTTTACATAAAAGCAAGTTTTTAAATAGCGTCAAAGAACTTAATTATGATACATAATATTCACCACCAGGGTGACCATGGTAGAAGACTCTTAATTCCTTAGGATCTATTATTATTATTATTATTATTGCCTCTGTACAATTTCTGGTCTTACAAGGGTTACAAGTGAGAATTCAGAAGAAGGGGATGAAAGAAGTCATGAAAGTAATGTCTAAGTCACACTGTGAAAACTACATTACCTACTGTGTGTGCTGGAGATGAGACCAACAGAACTGACCATGGTTTATCTGTGGTGAGAATACAGTAGGATACAGAACAACTGAAGATGGGATGAATGAGAAAAATCACTGCAGCTGTTTTCTTATTTTTGTCTGGTTACCTTGAGTCTGGTAGATATAAAGAAGCCTTAGATAATTGGGCTGCTGAGACATTCAGAAGCTACAATATTCTAATTACGGCAGCAACAATAATTAAAACCAATATGGTTGGTGCACTGGCCTTGAATCAAAATTTAGGCTGGTAAAATGAAGACAACCCATGTGATAGAAACAGTTCTTCCAAAAATTAATTCATGTGGAATATTTCCCTAGTCAAGCTGACTCCAAAACCAATCTGCAACACCTGAAAATATCCCAAGAGACCCCAGAGAGTTTATTAAATATATCATGTAGGAGTCAGCTAAGGTACATAGTATTCTCCAAGCATCCAATTGCACAAGAAAACAAAGAGTGCAGTGGAAGTCTAGACCTGGAGTCTTAAACTGTAAGGGTCCTAAGAAGCTTGCATGAAACATTTCCAAACGTATTATGATAGCTCAACAACCACCACACTCCATTTAAATCATACAGTATCCTTTTCTCTAAAGACACTTGGTGGGACTGCAGCGACATTTTCTTGATTTCACTAAGTGACCTGGATTGATTGAAAGCTTGGGTGTACTTAAAACACTCCAAGTTCCTCAAGGGCATCTTCTCCAGGTGGGTGCTCTGTTGATTTTTAATATCTATTGATTTTTAATAGTGTCTTTCCTCTATAGTCAATTTTCCAGAGTGTTTTGTCAGCTTCTAGTTTCTTTTCAGACAGTGCAGTAAAGAGATCTCATTTTATATAAACTTGTCCAAAGTACTCAATTAGGTTCAAGAGCTGTCTTGAAGGTTCAAGACCTATTCTATGCTCAGGGTCTTCCTGGGTATCAGATCTAACCTACATTCTCAGCTTAAAAGAGAGCATTAGAATTGAAAACACGGCATGCATATCATGAAGATGTAAAATCACACAGAGTTGGAACAGATGTTTATAGGAAGGAAATACAGCCTGTGGTCTGAACTTACTAACAATACAGTTGGTGGTAGATGCTATTCCTGCTTCTTAATTATGCACAGGAATGGAGAGAAGGCTTTTCAGGGGTTAAGAGCAATGTCTGGCTTTCCAGAGGATGTGGGTTTGCTTCCCAGAACCCAGATGGCAACTCATAACACTTCTAGGAGAACCAAACTTCTTTTCTGGCTTCCATTGGTACCAGGAATGCAGATGTCTTAAGAATCATTGACTGAACATTTGGAAACATTTAAAACACTCACAGTTCCTCAAGGAGATTTTTCTCTAGGAGGGTGAGTGCTCTATGATTTTAATAGTGTTTTCTCTCCATAGTCAATCTGTCAGTATGCAGGCAAAACTAATCAATTAAATTAGCAATTAAAAATCAACACGGAGATAGGAATACTGAAGGACACATGAGTTATTATTACCTACCTCCATTGGAAAAATAAATTAAAACTAGTTTCTTTCTCCCCCCCACCCCAACAACTGTGCCTTTCCACCTAGACGTTTCAGGAATAACAGTTTCCTTAGCATCTCCCTGTACCGTTATTGTTTTTACAAGAATAGTCTTCAGAGGTGAACTCCAAGAAGTGACCCTGGTGCAAAGAATTTCAGTCCTTAGCTTAAGAGGAAGAGGTAGGGGGATGGGATAAGAGTCAGACACTATTATCTCCTTTCTGTGACAGAATACACATCTTTGGCTATCCTCAGATAACTCCTAACATTCACAAAATTCAGCATTTGGGAGCCCAAGTTGTGGTACCAAATTTCTGAGTGCTTACTGGAATTGACACCATATAGACTCCCCTAAACATAAGCATGTTGCCAGAATGTGATGCCTGTTCAATGTGGAAATCTCTTGACTGGCCACACAGGTGACTCTATAAGTTCACTATATAAACACTGTTTCCTTGTCTGGTCACCAGTGGCTAATTAAAGGAAGTGCAATGTGAGTCTTCACCATCTATCTGACAGGTTCATAAAAGGCTGTTAGTGCCCTGCTTTTCCTTCATAGTTTTGAAAATTTTTCTAAGATTGTGGAAGGGAAAGGAATGGTGGTTGTTAATATATAATTTCTTTTTTGTAATAATATTGCTTATCAGGTGTGTTCTCTGCTTAAAAGTCACAGCTGTGCCATTATAGCAATATGACAATATTTAGAAAAAATTATTAATATGTAATTGAAATGCCTGCCATAAGACATTTTCCTGTAAGTACATCTGTTTGTGTGCTTTGACCATGTTTCTCTCCTGTATCTTGTCTGCCTTTTTTTCATCTTGTTATTGTTCTTTGTTCTCCTACCCTAGGCACACTACTCTCATGATGTGTGTGCCCTTGATTTTATACATTTCTATAAAACCTAGGATGCTTAGGTGAGAGGATTCATATAATATTTTTTTCATAGTCTGACTGAAGTTGTTTAGTTTGATAACCTCTAGCTGTATCCATTAACATCAAATAACAGAATTTCTTTCTTTCTTGTAGCAGTATAAATTTGTTATTAAGCATACATAATGATAATATAATTGTGTATATGTATAACTATATATTTGATATAAATATAGTCACTACATACAAACACTCACATATATTTTAAAATCTTTCCAATTCAGTGAAAGCCTAGAATGACCTATATCTTAGTTATTGGGAACTGTTCTCTAATAAACATTAGTATACAAAAATATCAATGGCATGTTGACTTCAAGTCCTTCTGAGAATGCTAAGTTGTAGTATATCTGGCTTTTATGTCAATTTTTTAAAATATTTATTTATTTATTATGTATACAATATTCTGTCTGTGTGTGTGTGTGTGTCTGCAGTACAGAAGAGGGCACCAGACCTCTTTATAGATGGTTGTGAGCCACCATGTGGTTGCAGGGAATTGAACTCAGGACTTTTGGAAGAGCAGGCAATGCTCTTAACCACTGAGCCATCTCTCCAGCCCCCTCAAATTTTATTTCTATGTTTAAAATTATTATTCATTTTTGATGCTTTGTATTAATACAACTTCTCTCAGCTACCTGCATTCAACCAATGCAGCAGGGCTGGAAACCAGAAAGATCATGCAAGCAGAATTAATCTCTACCAATATTGTGACTAGCTATATACATTATGTTCAAATAGTTGACATTGATTCAAGTACTCATGATGGTAGACATGTGCCTAGAATAGACTACAGTCTTCACAGAGTCAGAATAATATTAAGACACAGAGCAAAGTCCATATGGAAATTATTATCATTACTTTATAGGTGACTCCATGATATAAGTTGAGGTCAAGTTAATACCAAAATTTATTTTACTTTCAATTAAATTTTTGTTTATGAGTATGTGACTTTGTGTGTTTGGCACATGTGTAAAGACACTGGCATAGAAATTGGCATTGGGTCACTTGGAGCTGGAGGTACCCCAAAGTATGAATCACTGGATATGAATACTGGGCACTAACTGAACTCAGGTTCTCTAGAAGAACAGCAGGTATTCTCAACATCTGACTCTCTTCAGCCCCAACACACTGGTATTTTGTAATAGAAAATTCAAAGGTCAGGGATGTAACAGAATGGTAGGGTGCTTTTCTGCTCACATTGCATATCCAAGGTCCTGGGTTCAATGTGAGCATCACTACCACTAAAAAAAAAAAATCAAATATATCTCTCTAGGCACATAGGTTTTCTTCTGTATATTATAGGTTTTTCATGATTCTGTTAAAATATACTGTCTGTTTTTACTAATATTGAACAATCATAAAACTGCTGTGGCTTAGGTAAGCATACCCCAAAGGAACATATGTAAACACTGTCCTCAGGATGATAAGATTAGGAGGTGGTAGACCTACTATATGGTAGAACGAGTATGGGGTCCTACCTCTTTAAAACCATGCTTTTATTCCTTTTTCTGTTTCCGTGACTACTTTCTTTGAACCATGCTCTTAACAGAGAACCAAAAGAATTACAGCTATGAGCCTAGGTAAATTATTTGGTCTAATAAACTTGTGCCAAGGATTTGGTAAATTATTTGGTCTAATAAGCTTGTGCCAAGGATTTTTGTTATAATAACAGGAAGCAAATGCAATCAGATAAGCGTATTTGCTTATACATATAATCACACTGGTTGTCAAGACTCCTTATTGATGTTAAGAGTGTTGGCTTTAGGATCAGAGAAGAAGACAGGCTTTTTCCCACATGGAGTACCAATGTTCTAGCACATGATTCTCTGCTGCCTACTTAACAGCTGAGGAGGAACAAGACACTCAATTGCAAAAACTTGGACTCATTAAGGTACAATATAAACGAAAAAATAGTTCAGATAACAGAGATTACTCATTGTCTGGAGGAACAGCAGTCAAAAAAGTCAGCCAGTCTGGTGCTAACACACTGATTTCCAGAACTTTCTAGTACCTTGGAGAAGAATCATTTCTCAGGAGTAGTGCTGTAGACAGTTCAGCAGTCTACCTTTCTTTTTTTAATCAAGCCTTAGTAACTAAGCAATAGTCAGTTCCTTTTGTGCACCAATTTTATAATAGAAATGTCTAACATAATTCTTATAGTCGTCTGTGAATAAATATTGCAATATCTGCAGCAAAAGCTTCCTAGAAAAGGTTAAAACTGCTATCACTTCCTCTGCCTTACATTGTTCTGCTGCATGGCAGAGCCACCTGGCAAAGACATTACTGTATATTACCATTCCTAGACACTGAAATCCAATATACTGAACTTTTGGAAGACTTCCATTTACAGAATTCTGAACTGGGCCAATAGCCAAGATGAATCAATAATATCATATAACATCTTTCTGATGAGCTTTTGAAGTTCTAGCTCTTTTTAAAAATGTTTAATAAATACAAATTCGCTTAAACCTTACAAGGAGCCCATGAACAAGGTTTACTAATCGAGATTTTGAGGACAGAATGTTGTATGCACCAGGGAAGTAATCCAATGTCTTGTTCAAAGCCTCAGACATCACAGGTGGCAGAGATGACATTTAAGCAGATGCTATGTTTCAGGGGTCCATGAACTCTACTATAGTACTGATAATTTCACAGCAGTGGATTTCAAAAGGGAGGCATGGCCCAGAAGAAAAACTTTCCAAAACACAACCACCTTAGCCCCAATCTCAGAAATACCTAGATGGACATTCTGGAGATCAAATTTAAGAATATTCAGTGGATAAATTTGAATAAGCTTCAGCAAACACACTTTTAGGGCAAGCTTGAGTAGGATGGGTTCTGTTTTCAGCAAGTTCATGAAATTAAAAATATATGTGTTGGGCCTTAAAAGATGGCTTAGCAGCTTGCTGCTTTTTCAGAAGACTAAGATTCAATTCCCAGCACTATCATGGTGGCTGCTCTGGAGGAAATCTGCATCCATGATTATTATAAACATGGGGCTAATGTACTAACTGTTATACTAATCAAAGTATCATGGAGGAGGCCAACAACCTATGTCCCTCTAATCAGCAATAAACATAATGGAAAAAAAATACTTTTTTTAATTTAAAAAATAACATATTCAGGAAGTGACTGGCTTGGGGTGCTGCAAAATACCACCCAAATTAATGTGACAACATTGTTTTGCAGAGAGACTTTATTATTTAATATAAATATAATGAATTAATTAGTGAATTTAGCACATGACCATATATTCAACACTCAGAGTTATATGAAAAATGATCATATAAACTAGCATTGAATGTTTTAAATTTGTGTTATGAAAGGTATTTTTAAACTTTGTAATGATGCAGATTTTTTGGGTCACATTGCTTTAGGTTAAAGTGGATCTTTCTCTAGTTGTGGGTTTCCTTTATTATGAATAGGCACAGGTTACTGGAGTCCTTTCATATTTTGTAAGATGTATTCACAAAGATAACTGAGATAACTGAACAAATATGACTTTATATTTTTTCAGGAGTAAACAGTTCGGTATGTCTGTATTTCCTACATCCAGCAAGTAGTCAACAATTTTCTTTAATTCATTTCCCCAATTCTTACTGAGATAACTGACAATCCATTTTATGAAGAAGACCTGGGATTATTTTGGACTGGAATTATTTCCCTAAAAACAGAGAACATGCCCTACTCTAAGCATGCTGTCTATCCAGTACCTTGGCTGATACATGCTCCAATCCTATGACAAGAGCCCAAGTGAAGGAGAATCGACAAAATCCTTAACGGACTCATAAGAAGAGGAGTAATGAAGATCAGGAAAACACTAAAAGGTACTGCATTTCAATGTGATGCCCATTTTAGCTGAATATGCAAACCCCATGGATAACTGGTATACTAATCGCACAGATGAATTTGCAGAGACACGGAGGTGCAGGTCTGCTTAAGAAGGGGGAAGGTGGCCAGCTGGAAATGGAGCCGAGGCATTGGCACCTGCTACTGCCTAGAATTTTGTGCTTTTGTCTTTTTGACTGCTTTCCAATCTCTTACAAGTGTACATGCCAACCAAGCAGGCTGTCAAATGCCACTTTGCCAATTCATAAAGACTAAAAGGATTTCTTCAGAGAGAGTCCAAATATGTAGCCCACGTCTCTGCCTAGCTCACATTTGGGATATGACTCTTATAATCCAATTTGTATTATTAGATTATTGCTCAATACAATTCACTGTGGCTTGAGGATTTCTATGCTTTTTTATAACATTATATTGTAAACCCCGGGAGTAGAGGCATTATCTCAACAGGATAGAGGTTAAAAAGATGAACTGAAGAGTACTGAGCCCATGCAGATTTTTTTTTTTTTTTGGCCTGCAGAGGAGTCTCTGTAGAATTATAGAAAATGTAGCATTCAAATCATGCATGCCTAATTTTTCATCCTGAATTAATTCTAGAATAATACAATTAAGTGTAAAGAGTGTGTTTGTTTCAATACCAGTAAATTCCTGAATTATAGATTTCTCCAGGAAACAGCCACCTGCATTGATTTTTAGAATCAAGATGTCAACCACAGAGAATGGTAATAATTCCAGGGAATAGGAATATTTCTCAAAGCATTCAAGAGACAGAACATCAGTAATCAAAATGCTGGTCATGTATCTGTAAAATTATGTTCATATTCCCTGACCACCTGCCATAGCTTCTTATCATATGTGTAGATAAGCTGAGACAAATATATCTAAAAGGAAGGAAAGTATCTCTTAAGATTTGACTGTTGAGATTCTATTTTCAATTACTCTACCATCTAGAGGATAATAAGCTAAAGTCAAGAGTACTTGGTTTCAATGTTTACTTGTACTATGTGGATATAGAAAAGATGGCTTATTGCCTATCAGCCATAGGAAGTCTTACAGCTAGTGGTAACCTGCCCACTGGGGCATGGCCTCTTATACTACATATGCTGATGTAGAGCATGCATCTGGCCTCTTTTCTGGCCTCTCTGTTCAGGTTTCAGGATTTATTTTCTGATCTCCATTCAAACAGTGGATTTTGATGTGTGAGTCTGCCCCTAAATAAATAACCATCTATTTCTCAATTCTGAGCTAGTGTAGGATTTCTTTTAAGCGTCCATCCACATCTATCTTAAATAAATTGTCTATGATCATACCTTGTGCCTTTCTGTCCCAAGAGGCAATACAAGATTAGAAAGTGACATATTTTAACCATCCTTGTTAATAAGATAGATTGTTGTAATTCTATTCATTTGATTATACTAGATGAGCCAAATAATATTACCAACGCCTTTCTCTACAGAAAAGGGATGAGCATATTTAAAAATGTTTGGAAAGGTATTAGGTAAGCTCCAAATACTGGAAGAAAATAAAAAAGAAACAGTTACTTTACAAATAGGGTCCTGGATAACCCTCAATATAATCATCAAACATTTTCAGACATCATAGTACTGTTTGTAGATGGATGTTTTTGTCCTGCCTGTTCCCTCAGCCATTCAGTCACAAAGAAACACACAGAGGCTTATATTAATTATGAACTGTTTGGCCTATTAGCTCATGTCTTTTATTAACTAGCTCTTACAACTTAAATTAACCTATAATTCTTATCTCTGTTTAGCTGCGTGGCTTGGTAACTTTTCTCTGTGCAGCGTTTTCATCTTGCTTCCTCTGTGTCTGGGTGGCAACCACAGACTGAGCCTTTCCTCTTTCCAGAATTCTCCTATTCAGCTTGCCCCACCTATACTGACTACTGGCCAGTCAGCATTTTATGAGACCAATACAAGTGACAAATCTCCAGGGTACAAGAGCATTATCCCTCAGCAACTGTTATTTTACTTAACACTACAAAGTTGTGGTATCTACTCTAGGCATAGAAAAATATGAACCAACTACTGTGTCAGTTATGTTTTGTTGCTGTGATAAACAATCATGTCTAAAAGCAACTTCAGAAAAAGGAGTTTATTTGGGCTTATGACTCCAGAATAACAGCCCATAATTGCAGGGGAGGCATGACAGTAGGTGGTTGGAGCAGTATCTTGACATATCACATCTCAATTTCACTAAAGGAACAGAGACAGCAAACAGGAAGTGGAATGAGACTATAAACTCTCAAAGCTCATGTTCAATGGTAAACTTCTTCCAGCAATGCTACACCTGCTAAAGATTTCATAATCTTCTCAAACAGTTCCAACTATAGGGAACAAATGGTTCAAATACATGAGCCTATGGAGGTACATTTCTCAAAGAAACCATGACAAATACACCTTTAAAATAAGACTGCAATCCTTCACTATTGCCTCTACCGTTATACTAGTATGAGGAACCATCATCTATCAGATTAAAATTATAACAGTCTTTTCAGATATGCCCAATTGGATTGCTTCAGCCTAGTCTATTTGTCAATTATAATATCCAAGGGCATCTTTAAAAATATTTTTTTAGTTTAATTCCTCAATTTTCTGTAAAAATTGGATTTAGAGCTCTTAGAACCATTTGAGGTCCCTACTATGTTCTTTACTTACAAGGGAATCATGGAAAAGTGAAATGAAATTATAGACAATATAATACAATTGTGAGATGCTTTTGTATGCGAAGAATGGAACACTGTAGCATCATCTTCTCCAAATCCTCTAGCACACTGATAACTCAAGCTTCTAAACTGCTGTGCTCTTGCTGTTGATTCTGAACTACTATCTCACAAGCACTCGTTATTTGACAACACATAGAACAAAAGATGCCACTTTCAGAATTGGGGATTTTAACCATTAACAGGTCAGTCTAAAGGATGGTATATCACTTTGGTGCCCTGCTTCTGCTGCATTTTCTGAATATTGCTAATCTATTTGAAATCGTAAAGTTTGAATAATTTGATTAATTGTTTTTGTCAATAAAAAATCACTTTTTTCTAATCTTGCCTGTCAATATTCTTCTAAGTCCCTTCCCATCATCTGACTGACCTATAAACATGTTCATTCTATTTCATAATGCTCCTGCAGCTTGTCCATGGGACACCATGCTATCTTTGTATTTACTCATTCAAAAATCATTACAAAATATCTAATATATAGCAGGCTAATTTCAAAAAGCTTAGTAAAATTAGAATATACAGTCCAGCTGGCCTTGGTGAGCTGGACTGTGACTGAAAAAGCATGTGATAAAACCGGACTCTTGAACATGGCGAACAATGAGGGCTGATGAGAAGCCAAGGACAATGGCATGGGGTTTTGATACTACTTCATGTTCTGGCTTTGTGGGAGCCTAGCCAGTTTGGATGTTCACCTTCCTAGACATGGACGGAGGGGGGAGGACCTTGGACTTTCCACAGGGCAGGGAACCCTGACTGCTCTTTGGACTGGAGAGGGAGGGGGAGAAGAATGGGGGAGGAGGAGAAAGGTGGGAGGAGGGGGAGGGAAATGGGAGGCTGGGAGGAGGAGGAAACCTTTTTTCTCCTTTTCTCAATAAAAAAAATAAGAATATACATTTATCTATGAACTCCTTGATCCTTGAGTTTGTAAGGACTCTACAAGTAAATATGAAAGATAAGTTTCAGAGAAGGAAAATTCTGTTGAAAATCAGCATGATGAAAATAATACATAATGACCCTTTTACAGGGGATAGGGCTGACAGTTTTTGCAAATGTGCCAAGGAAATCTTTATAAAGCCAGGAAACGGAACAATAGAAGATTCTAGGTAGAAGAACCATCTGGCCTCCAGGTGCACACATGAGAATGGGCACTGAGTCCTGGAGCATGAAAAATTATGCTCATCTGGCCATTGTCAGGGTATGACAGTTAAATGTCAAGGAGGTGGGGACAGAGCTTAGCTTGAAACTCAGTTTCATCAAGATAAAAATACATGCTGTCTTTTAGGTGGGAGCAAGAACTCTAGACTAAAGGTTTTTATGAGAAGCTCTTTCTAACAACTGTGTTCAGTCCTTGAAAGTATCCTTCATCATTGATATATCTTCCTCACACAAGGATAAGACTGATGTTTTGAAAATGCCAGGAATTAGATATGCATTTGGTAAAAGACAGCTAAAAGTATTTTAATGAAAACATTGAGATTCAGAAGATGTGTTCTATCTCCGTGGACACTCTTCTTCTCACACTCTGGGCTTAGGTTGCAGGAACAAAATACAGTATTAGTGATATGTAATTGTCTCTCTCCATGTATGCAAAATTACTTGAAGTCATCAAATGGTACTGTTAATGTTGTCAACAATATTAGCCATTCATATTAACCTTCAAATTTTTTCTAAATTCATTTATTTCTCAACAACTAGAGAATTAACATGATTCCTTTTAAACATTCTTCAAATAAGTATATTTCAAGAGATAATACATTATAAAATGTTTGTACATCCATACATATACATATTTATAAAGACAGAAGTATATGTTAAAATAATACATGTAAGTATATATAAGTATATATATATATATATACTTCTAAATATCTATGAAATGACAAGTGAAATATACTAGATATGCTTATATTTTATAAGTGTAACATATGGCATATATTTTATTTATTTATTCTTAATATTTTATACAGCTATGCATTAAAATGTATCTATCTTCCATTTCACTCATCTAAGCTTCCCTTTGTTCCACCAAAGTATCTCTTTCCAAACTTTATGCATTTTTTTTAGTGAAGTGTAGGCAGAAATGCTACGAAACGCTGTCTCTGATCACATTACCAACTCAAAGCAGCTGTGGTTATCTGCACTGAATCAGGCCTTATATTTAATTTTTTTAATGTACTCTTAAAATCACTTCATTGATAAGTATCAGAAATTCAGAAAGGATGGTCTAATCACTTTGTCTGCTTTATTCAAAACACTCTGAGTGTGTCATCTCATCAGAGTGGTGCACAGACAACAGCTGCCGTTGTTGTGGGCACATGTACACACAGGTGGGGGGACACATGTGGACAGAGTAAATCTGGCAGCATCTCTCAATGAGAGGCAGAGCAGTATCCCTCCCATAGGTTAAGTAGCTTCTCCAAGGTCTAATGTGAGAGGGTGGTGAGCTGACACTGAGTTATGGGTGAAGGGATTCTGCTTGGTGAGTGAGGGATGGGGCACTTTCCCATCTCGTTGCCTTACTTTCAATGAGCACCTTGGGGACCTGTCTGTTTCCTGCTGGAAGTGGCAGCACAGCAACAAAGTCGAGAGAAGAAATTTATCACTGGAATGTTTCTCCAGTGACTCTGTAGCCTTGGTTCAAATGCTTTGATGTTGTCTTTCATGGCAGAAAGTAGGCTATGATTAACACCGATGTCACAAAGTAACATCCCTAATGCAGGGCAGGTGATAAATATGAGGGAGCTTGAGTTCTGCTTTTATTTTATGTTCTTTATCAAATCTCAGGCTCACAGAGCTATGACTTATGTAGGGAAGGAAGAAGACCTGCAAAAAGACTAAGGGCCCCATAAAGCATCAATGGCGCATTACACACACCCCAAGTATCCTCACCTGCATCTTCAACTGCAAAGTCTCTTCCTAGAATTGTAAAGAATGCACATCAAAGCAGATGTGGCAGGGTGAGTGGGGCTAGTCGGCCTCATTAGCTATAGAGTAACACATGTACTGTAAAGTAGGATGAATTACTCATGGACTTTCACATTGAGAAGGGTGAATTTTTTTTCATTACAAATATTCTAATTATGTAAGGTAGACTTACAGCAACTGTAGACTTACAGCAACTGGATATGCAGTACTTTGCTGGCACACGTGGGAGGTTGGCCCCTTTTGGAATAGAAACAGAGGCGGGGTGGATTAATGTGGGATGGATGCTTTGCATGGGGGTGGCTAGGGACTCAGGCAAAGTTCAGTGAAGGCATTGTATCTATTCATAGGGCATAGGTGTTGAAATTTTATGCTGTTTCTCCTCTCATGGGAGCCAGATATAAGGCAATTGTCCACCACTAGGCACAGACACATATACATAACTATGTGGATGTGGATGGTTTTGAAGCCTTCGCATTTTTTACTTCTTCTGCATGAAATCATTCTTCAAGGACTCTGTAGCTAGAACACATTATCATAGCTTATACCAGTGTCAAAACTTAGTTATCAGTTGATACAGCCCCAGAAGTTGTGACAGAATTAGAAAAATTTCCCCTAATACCTCATTTTTGGTAGATCGGTAATGTAGAATATGCCTTTTTATAGGCAGATACTTGGGGCATATAGAGTTTTGATAAAACACTGTCAGTTATTTTTACTATGTGTTTTTAGTATATGCTAAAAAGAGCAATAAATAGCAATTTTATTTTATTTTCATAGGTTTCTTAATTGGACTTGCATGCTGGTTAGAAAAGTGCCCAGTTCAAGGAAGATACTCAGTAAAGCACTGCTTTTTCAATTAGGGAAGTTTACACATTGGTTTTATATCTAGGTTGCTGATGTATTTGATAAAAAGTCAAATTTGATTTTTTTTAATGCGTTGCAGACAAGATAATATGTGTCACATATACTGGGAATTTCTGGCTTACTCTCTAAAATAGCTTGTTTTCTCATCAACTTGTTATGGTGTAGAATCTCTTGGGAAGGAAATCTCCATGAGGAATAATCTAGATCAGGTTTGCCTGTGGCATATCTGTGAAGGATTAAGTTGATTTACCTTAATCAGGTGTGCATAGCACCTTTCCTTAGGCAGGGGATTCTGAAGTATGTAAAAGTAGAAAAAGTGAGCTGAGAATTAAATGAATGGATCCAATACTCTCTCCTCCTGAGTACAAATGCTACATGACCAATTCCCTAAACTCCCGTCACTGTGACTTCTTTGCTAGTATGAATTGTAATTCAGAACTGTGAGTCAAAATAAGCCCTCAAGAATCATGAAATTTCTGTTTAATATGTATAGTTGTGGCATCAGCTATCAGGACTGAAGAATTTTTTTATTTTAAATATGCATTACTGAATATTAAAATGCAAAAATTCATAGGAGAAATCAAGAGGTCCAACAACCATTCCAATAGAGAAAGACTTAGGAACAGAGGGGCATATACCATATGGAGGCAATGCAGAAAGAAAATCCTGTACTTTGAGGATAATTCAAATACTTAGGTATAAAAATCAACACATGTTAATTCCGAGGTAGTATTTTTTTTTACTAATAGACTCATCTTAAATTCTACGTCATTGAATTATTCTCAAAGTGAGGTAAACAATCTAGAGTACTCTGCCCCCCCCTCTCTGTCTCTCTCTCTCT
>NW_004949099.1:25002235-25003882 GCF_000317375.1 Microtus ochrogaster | reverse complement strand
TATATATATGCATTTTGTAAAGAGGTACTGCCATAGAATTAGTAATTACACTAAGGAAGGATACAGATGTTTTTGAGAAATTATAATGGTCAGGGAGTCATGGGCAAAATAGAAACTACTTTGGAGAAGCACTCCAGGCAAAAGAAGCACCATGAGAAAAGGGTGAAAAGTAAATGTAAAATGGAGAGTTATTAGTTTAGGGAAGAGAAACAGAGGGAAGAGGGAGGGATGAAGGGAAGGGTGGAAATAGGGGGAGGAAGAGATAGGCAGAGGGAGGAATGGGAAAAGGGAGAAAGAAGAGAGGAAGGAAGGGATAATTGGAAAGATAGAGATGGGGAGCTGGCAAGAGAAGGAAGGGTAGAAAAAGAGGTGGGGAGGGATGGGAAGATGGAGACTGAGATATCATGTAGAGCTCTTAAAACCTCTGGTAAAAAAGATCCAAATTCTGATACCTTGAAGTGACTTCCTTAGCATGTGTGTAATGGCATGTATATAGAACTGAAAAGAAAATAGTGTTCCTCTTTGTAGAAACCAAAACAACTGCAAAGATTTTCAATACTAAATATCCAAAGCGTGGTTCCGACGCAACAGGATACTGAAGTCCATGTGTTAATGTTGTAGAAAGGCAGACAGAAGAGAACAGCAGCAGACAGGGTTTTTGAAAAAATATACAGTCATACAGGGAAAATAGGACCTGTGGGAAGAATTGGACTATGCGTGCCTGGGTTTGTAGGTGGGTGGTTTCAGTGAGGAATCTGTGTTTTGATAATGATGGGGACTGCAACATTCAAATCGAAAAATAAGTACTGATTATGTGCTATGCATTTTTCTAAACACTATGCATGGTGTAAATCCATATCATTGATAGTAAACTGAAAACTGCAGAGCAGATTATTTTTATAAGCATGAAAGAAAACTCAGTAGCAATATCTTCCAAGTCCCATCTTGCAAGCACAGTTTAACCCAGTATGACTTGAGCAAAGCTTCTTGCAGAAAACCATCTCAGTGTGTACTAAGAAGCAGGATTCCTAGGCTAGAGAGAAGTTTGCCGTCTCTGGAGATCATGAGGGACCAGCAGGACAAAGCTGAAAAGACTGCTTCCAAGCATTGGGGGTGCAGCTTTGAGAGAGAGCACTTGTCTAGCATGCAGAGTGCACTGGGTTCCATCCCCTGTACTGTAAGGAAATAAAGCAAACCCTTATTGTCTATCAAATGCTCTGTGGAAGGATAAAGGAATATTCCAGTAAAGGTGTCCCATGGTGTCTCCATGCCTCACAGCAAGTCTCATGATAACAAAGATGGGTGAAGCTCACATATTAAGAGAAGAAATGCAATTTTTCTGCTTTGCATTTCTTTCTCTTGCCATCTGCCCCTCTTGTCACTATCCCCTCTGATCCCATTCCAGATTCCACCCCTTTGCCTTGTTTCTCTCAAATAAAGGTAAGCCCCAATATTCCAGATATCAGATCTAATCTTTCCAGTTGCTCGTGATGGTTTGGTTGATATTTGGCCCCAGGGATGAACACAAGACTTTGTGCATTAAAGCAAGTTCTCTGGACGGGCAGTGGTGGCGCACGCCTTTAATCCCAGCACTCGGGAGGCAGAGGCAGGCGGATCTCTGTGAGTTCGAGACCAGCCTGGTCTACA
>NW_004949099.1:24952916-25002135 GCF_000317375.1 Microtus ochrogaster | reverse complement strand
AAAAAAAAAAAAAAGCAAGTTCTCTGTCACCCAACCACAACTCCAGTCCCTGTTTTTCACTCCATAATGTTCTTTTTTCTCTTGGAAATATAATTAATATTATGGCCTTTGATCATAGACAAATTGCTCAGAAATATCTTTAAATTTGAGTCTGTTAAACAGGAAACAGTACAATCCCTTACCATTTATGGTTTAAAAGAACACCACAGTACTTAGAGACATATCTGAAAATGACATTAGCTCAATGGTGACAGAAATATGGCCCTCATTCAGTGCCACCCCTGAACTTCTGAATAAGCTACCTCCTATGACTCTGTATGACAAGAGGCTGTTGTTTTCCTCTCAAACTCATGCTTATGTTTTTCTCTTGGATTTACTATTGTTCACCAGATGCTACCCCCTTTAGCTACTGTGGGTGTCACAGAATTCATTTCAGAAGTTTATTTTCACTTATCCAAGAATTGGGGAGTCTTCTTCCTTCGAGGAGGTGGCCAGTTTTCTCAGGAAAATTGACTTTAGTTTTGCAGCCAATATTCCAGGGAGTGATGAGTTACTGTGACAGAATGCATACTCAGGTATGGCTCTTGCTGGTGTTTCTTACTCAAGACCTTAGATGAGTGCTTGTTTATTAACAAGATAGATTAATAAACAAACTAAACACATAGATCCCCAACCCTTGAAAACTAACAATTGAGGAAAAATAGCCCAACTCTACCACAATGCTACCTTTGAAGACTGAAGCAAAGGTAGTACATCATCATACACACGTTTTTATTTTACTAACTTGGTCCTTACAAAATTGGCTTATTCATACATGTGAAATTGGGCAGCTGCAGATTCAACCAAATTGAAGATAAAATTCTAGCTACTGATCCCAGTGGGTATCTTCTATGGTGCAGACTATAATATGTCGCTATACATGGAGTAGAGATAATTTAATCTGGTAAAGTAGGTTTGTCTCCTAAAATATCAGGAAGAAAGCATTATAAAAGAAGTTTGTTTCCACATATCGGGACCAGTATGTATTAGCACTGCGCCTAATTTGTGAAGGTTAGACAGCAACTTTGTATGGTCAGGCTTCTCCTACTTTTACATGGCTTCTAGGGCTCAAACTTGTCATCAGGTCACCAGGCTTGTACTATGCATTTCTTAACCTACATGAGTCATGATGACATGTTAATGAGATGTACTGGCCAATCAGTGCTAAATTCTGCATATCTTTTTGCTTGGAAGAGTGTACCATACAGGAGGAAAGGCACAAAGATTTAAGCTCCTGATAATTTACCAGTGTTCTTGAGAATTTGGTTGCTTGGAGGCTGGGAGATGAAAAGTAAAAGTGTAAAAGAAAAGCAGCCTCGATCCCTCTCCACTCAGGCAGAAAGCATAGCATCCCTCGGCTCAGCATTTTCCCCTTTCCTCTCACAGTCTGTTCTCTAGCTCAGACATTACTTACAGCCCAGCTTTACACATAGCCTGCAACTGACTGACTGAAGGCCATTCCTTCTGATTTTCTAGGTACTGAGTCTCCGAAGTGGCTCCTTTCCCACCCATTTTCATAAGTGCAGGCAGAAACTGGACTCCAAAGGGAGCATTACTCATGGACCATCTTCAAATGTTCTTCTCTGTTCATTCGTTTTGTTCTCATGTCCTTTCCTTCTTAAAATACACGTGGAAACCTGTGTTTTTGCTTCCGAAGGACTCCATGAAAATGGAGATCACTGAAAAGGGTGCCTTTTGGGACCTCTCTGAACTGACATCCAGTCACCTCACCAAGATATATGGCTTTATGTTTTTATAAGATAAATTTTATAGACTAAATTGTCCATCCCTTAAGTAGACTGTAGGCAGTAGTGATGTAAACAGATTAGGAAACAGGTAGAGTCTGGGATAAATCTTGGTGTCAACAGATAGCACTTATGTAAATTTCAGCCAGTAATCTAACACAAACATTTACTCTTTTAACTTGTGAACTGGATCAAAACAGAGTCTTCTTCTGATATATACCATCCAATTCCTGTTATGTGACTACGAGAAGCTCACTGCTAACTGCCCCTCTGGAAACAGCGATTCTCTAATTCCTCTGTTGGTGAGGAAAGAGAGAAAACATTGTACTAACTCCCTATAAGAAACATTGACACAGCTACTCTAAGGAATTCTGTCCTTTTACTATTGACTATTTCTGAATATGTTTGGACTTTTCTTGAAGTCATGTAATAATTTGCTAAAGTCATTCATGTTTACACTACTTTATGAGGTCTGGATATAACTGAGCCACAGCACAAGATAGCAGCACCGATAGTGATGGAGCTGATGCCTAATTAATCAGTGCAGAATAAGAACATCTTAGGGAACATCCCATGTACCCCAATGTCAATCCCAAGAATGCTGTGCTTCATGGGACTTGAATGACTTTATCTTGCTTGTCAGTTTCAGTACTTCAAACTGGACAGAAATTGGCAATTTAACTTTTAAAAGTAAAGTTTGTGCAGATTATTTCTCCAAATGTCAGTGTCAACGTGATGGGCTTTTGGCAAAATTGTATTTGATTTAAAGGCGTAACTAATGGAAACCCAAGAGTGTTAAATCATACCTTGAAATAGATAATGGGGAATTTTGTTTTGCTCCGATTTGTTGTATAAGAACTGAGAAAAACAACAGAGATTATAAGTAATTAAGGGATTATCTGTTTCTTAAGGAGGAAAATTATGTGATTAATTATTTGGGAGGATTGGTCACAGGATGATTTTAAAAGCTGTTAGGCTCATCAAGTAACTGAGCTTTTAGTGAATGTATATTGTTATGAATATATAACAGAGAGGATATTTTCAAGTATATAGATAGAACTGTAAACAGAGACCTCATCTAGATATAAAGGTTATTAGTATTACCAATATAAGAATTCTATGAGCATTTTAAATTTTTTATTTACCTGAGTTTTTGCATACATGTTTGTATGCCTACTATGTGTCAGCCTGATGTCCATGGAACTGGAAAAGGGTATTGGACATGGTTGAACTGGAGTTACAGATTATTGTGAGACACCATGGGAGTGCTAGGAACTGAACCTGGCTTATCTTCAAGAGCAATAAGAGCTCTTAACTGTTGAGCCAGCATGCCAGCCCTGGACTCCTACATTTTATACTGATCATGATTTTTATTTTTTTGGTTTTTCCCTTGTTCGTCTTCTTTAGTTCCACCTTTATTCATAATCTGGAATTCTGATTGCCTTCCATCTGTTCCTACCATTTTCCTTCATGTTTGTACTAAAAGCTCACAGAGGCCTCTCCTAAGAAGATGGAGAAAAGCATTTGTTTACAGTTTGTCAAATGGGACATTTACTGGAATATGTGGGAGATTGTGAATTTATCCAGTAGAACCTCCCCTGCCCTGCACAAGAGTAATACAAAAATAACCGAGATATGTATGCACTGATAATATCTTTTGGCTTGAAATGAGATGTATCAGGAAGTATATTTGCAGACTATTCACAAGCTAACAAATTATGATTTATCAAGGGATAGATGTATTGTAGAGTATTGCTCAATTGAATAAATCACTCCAGTACACAAGAATGAGCATTCAGTTCCTAAATATGATACTGAGAAAAATAAAACTCTTTTTTCAAAGATATACGTGATTGCGTACAACATGATTCTATGGCATTTAGCAAAAGGCAATATTCTGGTAGTATGAGATAAAGACATGATTCCACATAGCATGGATCACTGATATATGCTTGTGATCTCAGCACATAAAGGGTAAATAGGAGGTTCACATTGAATTTTAGATCAACCTACAATATACATGTAGTGCATTCTAGGCTAGTCTGAGATACATAGTGTAACCCTGTCTCAAGAAACAAACAAACAAAAAATAATAATAGTATGAAAGTTCAGTGAGGGAGGCAGCATGATCTTGAAGATGATAGGATTGGTGCAAGGGGAAAGAGTGAAGGTTTTCATGTGGTGTGATGCAACTATATTATCTCAATTTATGCAGCAGCTACCTTAATATATGCAGATAATATAATTTATAGGCTATCATATTTAAGATGTACACAGCCACGTCTATTCAAATTACGACTCTAGGTTTAAAAAAATTAGTAGTAACCAAAGCCAATAAGAAAGAAAACATATGGTCTGATGACTTGAGTTCTATCCTCAGATCCTGCATATTCGAAGGAAAGAATAATCCAGTCGGTGTCCTGTAGTCACCATATCTCATCTCTATCACATGCATGTCACAGTCCCCCCCCCTCTCTCCCTCCCTCTCTCCCTCCCTCCCTCTCTCTCTTTCTCTCTCCCTCCTTCTCTCTCTCCCCCCCCCCCCTCTCTCTCTCTCTCTCTCTCTCTCTCTCTCTCTCTCTCTCTCTCTCTCCCTCTCTCTCCCCCCCCCCCTCTCTCTCTCTCACACACACACACACACATTCACACTCGCACATGATAAAATATTATTTAAAAATTGAAGCATCGGGTGTTTAATCAAAGTTCATCTCTATGCCACATTGAATCTGTGTGGATGGCCTCAGTGCTTGTTTTAGCCATGATGAGTTAATGAATCTCCTGACTTTTAAGTAAAATGTAGTAGTAGCTTCAGGCAAGTGTCACTAACTACATTCATTTAAGTCGCTAGTCAATCCTTGGCCCTCTTTTGCTGTTTTGCTGTATTACAGACAAGCTGATCCATTTAAGAGAAAGCTGAGTCATATAGCTCAGAAAATACTGACTCTGATATAGAATGATGTCATAGCTTATAGAGGTTCACAGGGGAGCCAGGGTTACAGCAGTGTTTGCCTGTAGTCCCAGGATTTGAGAAAGGGAAATTAAGGTGTAGACTCAAGGCACAGCCATGTTCTGTACTAAGCAACAAATAACACAGTAAAGTCAGACTTTTGAAACTCCTGATCAGTGCCTTTAGAATCACAGCAAGGGTGACTTTAACTTCAACATTCCAATTAACCTACAGAACATACCTAATATTGTTAACACAGTGAGCTTGAAAAACACCCATTTCTTAATTTATAAAGATTTTTTCCTTCCTTTTCTAAATAAGGAGAGACTAAGAAGCAATCAATTTGTGTTAAAGAACATTAAAGAAGCCCTTTTAACCTCCTGAAGTTTACAAATGGCTTTTCTCCCTGCTATCCACTTGGAGAATTTTATGCTCCTTTAAATTCTCAGATATCCTTTACTTTTATTTTTGCATTTGGTTTTGATAGACTTTAGTATTCACATTTTTTTGTTCAGTCTTGTCTCAAAAGAATAATCCTTATATATTTATTTATTCTTTAAATGTGAGGTAGGGTCTCATGTAGCTCAAGCTTTCTTTGAAGTCTTTGTGTTGCCAAGGATGTCCTTAAACTCTTGAGTCTACTATCTCTATTTCTTATGTTCTGGGATTTCAGGTATGAGCCACCATGTCTCATTCATTGTGATAGGAAAGCAATCTACTTGCTGGTCTGCATCCCCAAACATCTTGATGGCTTACAGGGAAGTTTTCCACCTCTTGGATAGACCCAATGCTTCAAAAGTAAGGGCTGTATTCTATACTTTCAATCCTTTTTTTTTTTTATTTCAGTCAATGAACTAGCTAATACTCTCCAAAATGATGCTACTGCTGTTTAGCTAATTGGATATAGTTTCAAACTGTGCTCTTAACTCTCTATGCTTAGGTTAGTAAAACTTTCAGACCTCAACAGAGAAGTTTCTCAAGTGACATAGATGGTGGGGAAGGCACTCACAATAGCCAAAGCACAGAGCATAAGTGTCAGAGATGATCAACTACAAGAGGGACATGTATATCACACTCTCTCCAAGGTTCAGGGACCATCGCAGAAGAGAAATAGAAAGACCATAAGATCCAAGAAGTTAGGGAGGACCAGAATGAAGCAGTGTCTTCTGGATATATCAAGAACACTGAACTCATGACATCACAGCAGCTGTGTTTGCCTGCATAAAACCAAAACAGTCAATATTTGAGAAAAAAGTGGGAAATGGTTCCTGGGCCTAACAGTAAATGATGAGCATTAGACAGTTGACGTTGCAGGGAAAGAGTCAGTTTTCTCTAAAGGTTTGGGTCCTGATAGGTCTCTCATACCACAGAGGATGGCCCACATGCATGGCTATATGGTCTGAACAAAGTGGATTCAATGGATTGTTAAACTTACTTTTTAAAAAGAGGACATAAAGTTGGGAGAGTAGGGAGAAGCAGAAGATGGATGAGGAGTTGAGGCAAAGAGATGGGAGCAAATATGTTCAAAATACATTGGACAGAATGCATGAAGAACAGATGAAACATTTACTTAAAATCCATTGCTTTATCCACTAGAGATTACATGACCGACGTCTTGAGCTGGGAAATTGATGGGTGACTATGAAACTGAAGAATTTCAATATATAGGGATGCTTTTGCTTCCAGGATACCCTTATTAAGTTTGAATAGTTCTTCTTTTTACCTTTAGTTTTTGTTACTGTTAACTGTTTTTTATTAAGACTGTATTTTACTATTTAACTCAGTTTTAATTCAAATTAGCTGTCCTTTTGCCTCAACCTCCCCAGCACTAGAATCAGTTTTAAAATTTCAATTTCATGGTTCTCCATCCAATCTCTTAATTTTAAACTTATATTTTGTCACTTTTCTACTAAAACTCTATTTGAATGAAACCAAGATGAGTATTCTCATTTTTTCCATTTAATGTATTACGTATGTTCTTAGAACTTCACTATCCCTGTGATTTTTTTTCCTTTTCCTTATTTTGTTGACATAAAGTGCTCCTATCTATCTACAGTAGACAATATTCTCTCTCTTTCCCATATATTAATACTATATATAATTTGTAATATGTACTTTTCAAATAATGAGTAAATAAAATGTTTGCTAGTCAGTTAAAGCAATTGCATAGTTCTCTTAGGCTCTCAGGCTTTTGCAACATCTGTACACACTGGTATGACTCCAGATGTAAAATCAGCCTGATGTTATAGAGAATAGTGTTGCTGCTTCTTGTGCACACCTGTGTAATTTTCCATGTAAAGCAGCATATTCCTCAACTTACATGATAGTTTGTGATATTAATCTTTCTTGTTGATTTGACTGGATCTGGAATCAGCTGAGAGTGAGCATGCTGGGTCTGTACGAGCATTTCCTGGAAGGATGAACTGAGGTTGAAGACCCTCCCTCACAGCAGGTTATACCTCTCTACTGCAGCCCAGATAAGAGGATGTCCAAGGCAGACTTGTTGATTTTGTTCTGTTCAGTCTACTTTTGTCCCTCACTGGAATGTATCTACCCTTTTGTGTTGTTCCTGAAGCTATTGCCACCCTTAACTGCCATCTGAGTTCAGTTTCTTAGGCTTTCAAAGGCAAAATGGAAACTAGAGGCTCTCCGGGAATCTTCTGGGCTTTCTGCATAAGGCCGGAACTACTAAGGTATTCAACTTCCAGGATTGAGCTGCTATTGGATTCTCAGCCTCACTAGTGTATACACAATCATTGCTGAACCAAACCAAAATTATCATTTAATATGAACTAATAAATCTTTATGATGTGTATTCATTCCCTTTGTCCTCTTTCTCTAGAGAGTCTGGACTAAGTATATTCATCTTTAAGGAGTGACATTGGAGTAGTTTTTCTGCTAAAATATTTCTTTATTTGTATATAAAATATTTTCTCATTTGTAGTCTCTGTCATCTACGATCATCATATTAGATGTGTGGCTGCATCTGGTTTGTTGCATGCTATATCTCAATATTTATGTTCCTCGTTTATATACATTTTGCTCTTGTAACATCAATGTTTACAGAAGATTTTAACAAAAAAACAGTGGCCATGTCAATGAATTTGCAGAATTTCATTGTTCTCCTATTAAATGAGGTTATAGGTCAATAACCAAACACATTGTTTAAAAACAGCAGGGATCATTGCAGAATAAGGGACAAAAGAGTGTAAGACCCAGAGATGGTGGGTGATTACAAGGGAAAAAGAGTGTCTGCTGCATATAAAAGAACAGCTGCATGTATGTACTCTTAGTGGTTATGAGCATGCACGGGATCTCAGGGCAGACCAAACCTTAACAAGGATAGGAGAGTTAGGTGCATCGACCCACCAGCAGTCAAGCAGTTGTTGGCAACTGATAGCTTTCGTGAGAAGGAGAGTCAGTTTTCTTCAAGTGTGGAAACCCCTGGTAGTTATATTATACTCCAATGAAAGTCCACATGAGAGGACGGCTTCACATTTTAGTTAATAGAACCACATACATATAAGCAAAATGAATGCATGCCTGGGCTCTTCTGAAAACACATAGAAACCAAAAATTATAGAAATAACTTTTCTCAAGAGCTAGAGGACTACTGCCAAATACTACTGAAATTTGTCAGGAATGCTGGGCAGGCTGCCCATCCGTAGCTGATCCTTCTGTGGCTCAGATTCTGTCAGCATTAAATTGAAAAGAAGACAAATGGTATCCTTAGCTAAAAAACACCAAGGCCTCCTTCTCTGTAAATGAAGAATAAATACAGAAGGACAAGAGGGGATCAGAAGCTGATATCATAGAGGAAGGAATGTTGATACAAAAGAAGTTTTGATGTTGATGTATATATTATGCATAGCTTGGGAGATGGTTGCATGAGGTGGGTAAAGTACCTCGATACAAGCACAAGGACCTGAGGTTAGATCTCCAACACCCAAGAGAAAGTCAAAAGTGACAGACGCATTGTCTCTAATCTCAAGACTTCCTGGAGTTCTCTGGATCATCAGCCCAGCTGAAACTAAGAATTCCAGCTTTAGCAAGAGACAATCTCTCAAGAATAAGGTAAAGAAGTGATTTAAGAAGAAGACATTCACAGAGTTCTATGCCCTACATATATGTGTTGAGTGTGTCTCGTGCGCGCGCGCACACACACACACACATCATCATCATCATCATCATCATCATCATCATCATAATCAGTAGCAGCAGCAGCAGCCAAAGGCTCAGATGTTGGGAAAACACATTGAAAATATGATCCTAAAAGGTAAATATGTAGTTCATGAATGGAGATAGAGGAGGAGTGGATAGGGTTGGCAGTAGATGGGAAAGGTAGGGACCAGAGAAGAGGAGGGAGGGGAAACTAGTTGGTATGTAAAATTATGAAGAAATATTATTTAAATAAAAAGGCAAACATGTGTGTGATTAATTCACTTCTTTGCAACTTCACATATATCTTAGTCAAATATACTGGGATGTACTATGAATGCTTTCAAGAATTTTTTGCCCAATATTATCTGGTATGGAGAATTTACCAAGCATGGGGCTGGTATCGGGGTCAAAAAAAAAAACCATATATAAGAGGCTAGAGAGTGAAATCCTTATTTGTCTTTTTAAAATGTGTTCCACTTGTATTTTGAGTTTAGATCCTTCATGACAGTAGTCAAGTTCAGCAGTGTTGCTGAATTCACCCCCTTCCACACAGTATCTTAGGAATGGCATTTTGAGTGCATATCCTCAATTTTATTGTTCCATCTGCTGTGAAGATGAAGCAGTTTAGCTCTTTTTGTGTGAGAATGCACAATGAAAGTATCCCTAGATAGAAGCTATGGTGCTTTCCTCACAGCACAGTGAAAATCTTCACATTTCTTTGGAGAGAGGCACAGAGATTTTTAGAAACTACAACTGTTCCTTCATGTAGGAATGTCATATCTAGCATCATTTTCTCTGTTATATTGTCTTGAGGAATCTATTTTTTTGCATGTGTATGTGTGGTCGGTCTGCATACTTATGGACTGGTGGCTGGGTATACACGCATGTATGGTATGTGTGGAGTCCCGAAGCTGATGTCAGACACTCTTTTGTTAATTATTGAATCAGAACTTCTCAGTGAATCTCCAGCGCCTTTCTTTAGCATCTCCCGAATTCTGATATTACAGGAGGTGGCCATACATATCTATGCTTTATGGGGTTCTAAACTCTGGTTTACACACCTGTGTGACAAGTGTTTTATCCACTGAGCAATCTCCCCAGCCCTTATAAAGTTTTAGTTGATATTTTCCTATCGGTTTTAAGAAGTTCATAAGGCTGTTTTTGGTTTGACATAGTAAATTTTTATATCCCTCCATATATACAAAATAACATTTTCTTTCCAGTATTTAAAGAACCTCATTAATAATTAGTAATTTTCTAAAATATAATGCCCATATGGCTTGGAGCCATGAAATATAGACATCATATCCATGTGACGTCTAGTGATTACTAAGAGAGGACCCAACTAAGGCTCTGGAATCTCTTACATCTCCTAACCCCATAGCCCACACCCCTTTCACTGTTCCACATAATCACATTGTGAGTGTTCTAACCCACCCTGTTAATAACTGACTTCATTCTCTGATGCCACTCTCACTTTTAACATCGAACACAGTCTCTTTTGTAGACAGGACATTTTATGAAGTAACCCCAACTTTCCTTTCAGTCATACTTTATGCCAGCCCCTTATGTGGCCTGTGATTCCTCATCCACAAAGACAGATAATAATTTAAAATTTTATGAATTCCCCACAATTCCCAGGGAAAGAGCTATATGCTAGAGGTCCAAAGGTACCTATCAGATACTATTAGTCAGAGACGAGTAAACTTGAGAGGTACTAGAGGTGCTGTACATGTAAGTTTTCTCACTATATGCAGGCCTGAATTTCATCATAGCAGGGAAGGCAAGTTAGGAGAACCATGGTTACAAAATATCCACAGTTAGGAAGCAAAGGAAGATGCTTGTAGTTGCTCAGCTTCCTCCCTTTCTTTTTTTAAAATATGCTCGGGGACCCCAGATATAGGGTAGATGGAGCTACTCATAGTCAGCACCCTTTAAACAAACCTATAAAAATCCCTCATAGACATATACAGAGGTGTGTTTTCATTGTGACTCCAAATCTATGCATGTTGACAGTCAAGACCAACCACCATAGCAAAACAACTCTGATTTCATCAGGTGTAATAATAACCAGAGACAGTGCTGTCATTTGTGTCTTCAGTGTTCCCCCATTCTAGCCTCCTTCTTATTGCCATCCTAAGGCACCATGACCAAGAAAACTTTTAGAAAAAGAGTTTATGTGAGGCTTACAGTCAGAGGGTGAGTCCATGACATCCATGATGGGAAACATGACAGCAGGCAGGCAAGTATGGTGCTGGAGCAGTAGCTGAGAGCTTATATCTTGATTCACAGGTAGAAGGCAGAGAGCCAAATGGCAAAGGCCTGGGTTTTGAAACCCCAAAACCTACTTCTAATGACAAACAGTTTCCCACAAGGTAATACTTCCTAAACATTTCCACCAAATGGGGGACAAGTATTTATATGAGCTCCAGGGGAAGCATTTCCATTTAAACAACCTAACCCCTAAAGGTCTAGATAGTAAATCTTTGGTCCTCAGGGGTGATACTCTTGAAAGTAACAAAAATAAACAAAAGAACCTTTAATAAGTAATGCCTACTGGGAGGCTTGAAGGTCACTGTAAGTGTGCCACAAGAAAACTTTAGGACACCAGGAACCCCTATCTTCCATTTGCCTACCAGCAAGTGCTTTTGTTCATTTTTTCGGCATTGCTTTTTGCCACATCCTTTCGCCATAGTGTTCTCATTCCAGACCTTGAAGAAAGGGAATAATCAAGCCCTGACTAAAACCTCCAAACCCATAAAATGGAACAAACCCACTCCCTATGTTATCTCAGGTATTTCTTACAGAAAAGGAGAAGCAATGAGTATAACAAGCTTCCATGCCAAATTAATATTCAAGGAAATACCTAAGGGTCAATAGAAGTTAGTCAACCAAACAGTGCGATTATGATTATACTCTGAGCTAGTGTCTTGCAAACAGGAAAATGTTGAGCGGCATATGATGAGTTCAGGAAGGTGCAAATAGCCAGGCGGTGGTGGCGCACGCCTTTAATCCCAGCACTCGGGAGGCAGAGGCAGGCGGATCTCTGTGAGTTCGAGACCAGCCTGGTCTATAGAGCTAGTTCCAGGACAGGCTCCAAAACCACAGAGAAACCCTGTCTCGAAAAACAAAACAAAAACAAAAACAAAAAAAAAGAAGGTGCAAGTATAGAATTGCTTCAGTATTCATTAGGCAACTGTTTTGCTACATCTGCCCCTTTGCTCTTCAGTTCACATCTCTTACTCCTCACTGTCCATTCAGTTGGCTCTCAGGCATCATTTACTGCACAATCTCATGTAAGAAATCCCCTCAAGCACTGCACCATAACTACAGGATAATGTCCACTTGACCTGCTTCTCCTGCTTTCCCAGGGCACAGAGCTGTATTTGTAGTCTGCTCACATTAGCTTCTTCCTACTACTTCACCCAAGTCTAGATGCTTTGAAAGACAGAATATGAGATTACCCATTTTTTGTTTATTTGACTTGCAACATAGAACAAATGCACACATTTTTGAGTAAAAAAGAGGAGAGATCATTAAAAATCACATCCGTTATTATTGCAGCCTTATTGTATGAGGCTGCTTGTTCATTTTCTCAGCCACACAAAATAATCATCTATAATAGTTAAGCTTGTAGTCATATTAGTTAGGTTTTCTAGATATGTAGAGATATATTTCAGTTAGATAGGTATTCTTCAAATCTTTCAGAGACCTTCAGAATATGGTATTTAAATGTTTTAATAACTTAGGACTTTTCATGACATGAGACACATCTGCTCCTGGCAGCACCAATTACTTCAAGAGGATGATGGGCATCAAAGAGGCTCCTTACAGAGTTGGTTAGCCATTTGGGCAAGAAACTGCTCTTGCTTGGACTTCCTGATGCTATGTTGTATGAACTGGACATGCAGGACCCACAGAGAAATGACGGCTAAACTTGCCTAAAGGTGAGATCGTTCTTCAGGGTTCCTGCTTTTTCAAAGAGTCTGCTAGACAGATACTTCAGGATACAGAAGAAAGTGACTGACAAACTGCCAATATAGGCGGAACTGTTTTTGAAATTTCCTGCTTTGTGGAAAAGTCTGCTGGATACTATGGGCTTGTAGGCTGAAGATGGATGCCCCAATGGTATAGAAGAACTTTGGGTGACTATCCAGAGAATCAAGACATCTCTGTCATTTCTAGAGATTTAGAAGTTGCTTACAGTGTACTTCCTGTTTACTTAGGTAATATATCCTTCTGGAGTCTTTGATGTAATTGAAGAATCGATAATTATAATGACAATTTTCCTTAGATATGGCAAAAGTTAAAATAGATATATAATTGTTCTATGCTAAAGTTCTGATAAAAGATTTTCTAGATGTACAGAGATAAAGTAGATATAAATATTGTAATTGTATTTCTTGTTTGATACCTGTTTTGTTATATGTAATTTACTATGTTAAACTTAAACCTTTTCTTTGTATTTAAACAGAAAAGGGGAGGTGATGTAGGATTCTCCCTTTGTATTCTGTGAATACCATTTGTTAATAACGGACTGCATTAGACCTATAGCAGGGCAGAACTTGGCTAGACAAGAAAAACTAAACTGAACGCTGGGAGAAAGAAGGGAGAGCACAGTCAGCAAGAAGCCATGTAGAACCGCTGGATACAGATGCTAGAACTTTACCCAGTAAGCGACAGCCTTGTAGCGATACACACATTAATTGAGATGGGTTAATCTAAGATATGAGTTAGCCAGAAATATGCTTAAGATATTGACCAAACAGCATTGCAAATAATAAGGTTTCTGTGTGATTATTTCAGGGCTGAGTAGCCAGGAACTAACTAATGACCTCCTACAAGAGCAGCCCACTGTAAATTCAGTGACTTGTTTTGTTAGATATGTATTCAGCTCTGGGCATATATGAAGGGAATAAATTAATTCAAAATTTCTCAAAGAAAACACATAAGTGACTCATGGGATTGTTATTTCCTCAAGATAACAGAAAAAGACCTGTGACAGATAAAAGAACAATCTGATTTGTTTCAGAAAACCTACCCAAACCCTGTAGCCTTCTGGAGAGAATAATTAATTTTATTGGAACAGAGAGAAAATATAGAGAAGTGCAAATATTTGATTTTGTTGAGTAAGAGGATGGGGTTCATTGTGATGTGCAAATAATACTTGAGGAAATCTTTAAAGACATGATTCACCAAAAAGGAAACAAAAAGCAGGCTATTAGCAGAGGAGTTCATTTTTCTTCAGATAGTGTTTCCATTTAGACAGATCCTTTCTTTGCACATTAAAGAAAGAGTTAATTGTCACCGATATATTCAGTTGGTGTGCAGGAACAGCAAGTAATATCATTTCCTACTAATGCCCCCCCCCGAAAAGAATGTTTTAATATCAAAGAAGGTAAAAGAGAAAATGGAGGTGTCAGCAATGTAGGAAAGCAAGGGAATAGTGAGACAAGGAGGCAACACTGGTGTCTGCAGAATGTCACGTTCCTATTCTCACAGCCTCTGGAGAGATCACAAGAGGTAACAGGAACTGTCCTCATGATTGTCGTGCTAAAAAGCAAAGGATAAATTACAAAGGGAAAACGTTCTCCCTAAAAATGCAGTGTTGTTGTACACACACTTGGATGTGTTATTGTTTCAGTTCTTAGTAATGGTGATGATCTCTTCTCAGAATGCTCTTCAGTGTGAGAAAAGAATCTATGCTAATTGCAACATTACCATGAAATAATATAATCTCTACAAAAGACAGTTGTCAGCAAAGGGAACAGACCAGGTGTACAGCTTCATTTGCACCCCATTCACTCCACTCTGGAAAACACACATTATAAATCCTGTACAAACATGAAACTCCCCAAAGACCTCAGTTTGGGTCGCCAAGCAGCATGTAGTCCCCCTTTTTACACACTCCACTGCTGACAAAGGACATACCTTCCACGGTTGCTCTCTTAGGCTGGATGGTGATGGCTCCTTCTGCAATATCTTCATGCTGATGCAGTGGGTTGATTTTGGATCCCCAGCTGTCTGACCCCACCCAGAGAAAATGGCCCACTTGGTCAGCTCTTTTCGCTGCTGCAAGGATCTGCCTATGGAAGTGAACACAAGAGAGCATATAGGTGTAAAAGCTGAACATGAACCGCTTTAAGCTTAAGTACACGCAAAAGAAGCTCTCCAGTCTCAAAACATATACAAACAATAGCAAAGGACTATGATGAGAATTTGTATACAGCATATGTAAAGAAATTCATAAATTTGTCAAAGTCCTTTGAATAAAACAAATGAAATATGTTATAAATCAAAGGTAAAAGGAGAGATAAACGTATAATAAGCTAAAGATACATATTCACATTATTAGAAATTGTGAAAGAACAACTTAGAAAAAGATACTAAATGACTTTCTCATAATGGCCAAATAAAATCATGTTTTACTTCATTTTTTTGACATTGGGCTTCAGGTGGAGAGTTGAGATAGTGGTAAATATCATTTCCAGAAAGTACTATGTCAATATAAATCATAGATCTGCAGTCATTTATGAAAATAAACAGAATTCTACTTTCAACATGAAAGTTCATTTTCCATATTTAGATTAGTATAGTTTGCAAATATCAAAGGCAACAAGAGAAAAAGTAAGAAAAGGAAAAAGTGATATTAGAAAGGTTTCACATTAAAATTTGGAAAAGAGGTGAAAATGAGAGACACATGCACTTGTGCACATATATAAATACACATATACATACTTGCATACATACACATAAAACTATACCCACATATAAAACACATACACACAGAGAGACACAATATCTCATCACTCTGGATTTTTAATTTTTAGGTATCACATAGGTTCAGCAATAAATCAATAAGAATGTCTTTAAAGACAACACAAGAGACAGTGAAAACTCTGATCACATTTTCTTTCTCCTCGACCAAAAAATGAACTGGGAATTTTCTAATAAAATAATAAGATATGGTTCCATCATAGTGTGATTATCCAAGCAACAAAAGGCCAAGGAGAAATTACTGTGTGAAGCAAGGAAAGGAATGGGAGAGAATGAGTATATATCCAATTTATTACATACTGAAAGGCGAGGCTATTTAAAGGGAATAACATAGCCAGGCAGTGGTGGTACACGCCTTTAATCCCAGTATTTGGGAAGCAGAGACAGGTGGATCTTTGTGGATTTGATGCTAGTCTGGTCTACAAGAGCTAGTTCCAGGACAGCTAGGCCTATTACACAGAGAAAACCTGTCTCAAATCTCAAAAAAAAAAAAAAAAAAGAAAAGAAAAAAGAAAAAAAAATAGTAAAGGGAATAACATTTGCTTAAAAGACAAAAGGCAAAAGAAAAGAAAAATAATCTGCTTTTTTTTCTAAATCTACCACTTTCACAAAAACAGTAAAGAAACCCTTAATACTACCATCAATTCTATACCTACTGTGACTTGGATTGGTTGATAAACCTATATCTACAGTAAGCTAATGCCTACCCCAAAGGTACAGAAGACCCCAGTGAAAAAGACAGAAATTAACATGGAAAGGAATACCAGCATGGATTAGTGGAGAGATAATATAGGAGAAAGTACAAAATAACAAATTTACTTAGTTAAGGTGTATAAAGATAGCCAATAGCAAGATATGGGCAAAACCAAGAACAGAGATAAGAAAATGTATATTGAAAATAAAATATTGTAGCTACTTTTAAGAAAATAAGACTAAATGCTAAAAAATAAGATTTTTAAAATAAGTATAAGACTACATGCAATCAACATTTCCTAAACAAATATATAGAAAAATAAGATTATTTTAAACAGTGGCTTTAAACTATTGCCAATAAGACATTTCAAGAGATAATTTCTATAATTTATTAATTATTTACCAATCAATTGATAAATTGAGAAGGTGAATTTGTGAATTAAAAAAGTAAACTGTTATAAAAAATAGAGAAACAAAACGTCACAAAATGCTAACTTTGGAAATAATGAAAATATCTCATAAAACTGAGAAGAACTTAGAAAAAAATCAGATTAATTTCTTAAGAGACAAAGGGAAAAATATGAGAATAATAATACTATAACAAAAGTCTGATAAAATGTTTTAATTCAGAATTATGATATTTAACACACATTGAATCCCAGTGCAAAAAGAATTTTCATATGTGCTCAGAAGTACTTGCTCTTTTTTCCACTGTACAGTTAGACTGTAGTATGCCATACAAATCAATAATTCCCCAACTCATAAGTAATCAACACTATTTGCTAAATCATTTCTGGGAAAATATTGTTGTAAAATTGTTGAGCCATAACGTCAACAAACCAACTATTAATTGTGGAGTCAGAATAAAAGTTTTGGGCATCAAATACACAAAGCAGTTTTTAATAAAAATGATATACTCATTTTTACTAATGTGTATACCTTTATGAATTTAAGTGTACTACATGCTTACAGATGCCCTCAGAGGCCAGAAGAATGTGTCAGATCTCCTGGAGCTGCAGTTACAGGCAGTTGTGAACTGTGTGATGTATACACCAGGGCCTCTGTAAGAGCAATAAGTGCTCTTAAACACTGAGACACCTCTCCAGCCCTGAAATATATATTCCTATAGATTATTCTTTCAAAGAAGTTATTCAAGAATGTGATCCAACAATGTGAAGGAAAAAAGCAGACTAAAAATATTTTGGGAAGAAAAAGGTAAGGTCAGGGAAGGCGAGAGAAAACAAGAGGGTGAATTGTTAGCAACATAGTGGCTGGCTCCAGATTAGGAATGGATGATGGAGTTCTCAGGAGAGTGTGTCCAAAAACATCTAAGACTGAGAAGATTGATTTATGAACCTGGAAGAAAAGAGATGTATCTGTAATGCCAGCAATAACAGGAAAATACTAAAGCTAACTAAATAATAAAAACAACTAGCTAAAACGTTATTATACTTTCTTTAGGGAAAACAACCAAAAATATGTCATAGCACCAAAGGAAAAAAGCGTGCTTGATTCTATAAAGGGTCATTTAAATGCTCATAATAGTGTAAACACTAATTTTAATTCACTAGAAATGTGGTATGAGGATGTTGGGACCTTCAATATGATTTATATAATTTAAAACATTTCAGATGTAAATGAGTAGACAGATCAGGAAATCAGTAATTTTAAACTTGCCTGTCTGTCTATTATGCAGATGAAACCAGAAGTGTTTAAAGAGTTGGAATAGCTGCCCAAGAGAACAGAGCCAGAGATTATGGAGGGTAGGACAGGAAGAAGACATTTTGCATTAGAGTGTATTGTCATGGTTTGTAATTAAATATATAGGGCTGGTGAGATGGCTCAATGGACAAAGGTACTTGGCATTAAACCTGAGGCCCTGAATTCAATTCTTGATGCCCACAAAATGTAAGAAGACAACTGACTCCCACAGAGGTTGCCCTTTGATCTCATGAATGTATATATGCATACACACAATAAATAATGTTAAAAATAATTACATATGTGTACATATATTTTTCCTGAAAGAAAATACTGGGGCTGTCAATAAAACACACCTTGTTTGAATGTCAAAAGCTATGGTTAAAAACATAAAAGAAATAGTTTTTAAAACTGTGACTTTCCAATACCTATCTGATAAAAACTGGCCAACATAAATTTATGTATATGCATGTATTTGTATGTGTATGTGAGCATACACATATGGTTCAAATACAGACTCATATTAAATCACAGAAAGGAGATAATAATTTGTTACTAAAACATTTGGAGAGGTGATGACATCTGACAGTGATGAGAAAGTTAAAGGAAAGTCATGAAAACAGGGTAAGACCAGATACAAATAAATACATGAGCACGTATTCAAAGTTCAGATGATGACTAAATTCTAATGTGAGTCACCAAAGATCCATGCAGAGTTTGTGCAACATCCATACTGCAGGAGAAAGCCAGAGAGCACATGCAAGCTGTTTGCAAATACTAAACTGTCTGAAGACAGAGGTTATATGTTTTATAAAATATTATTTTAATTATTACTTGTAATCATTTGCTTTGACATCTAATTTTTCTGCAGTGTTGGGTGGAGTAAAATTTATAGTATTCTTTTTATAAAAGAATAAGAAGAAACTCTCTTATTTCCTAGGGGATTTACAATGCACACATGTTACTTTTATAACTGCAGAGTTATATTTTGAAGACAGATTTTGTTCTTCCTTAAAATTCAAATTATCAATACCCATGACTGACTCAGCATTTAGCTTCCTTCAAAATTGAGATATTAATGCCATCTTATTCCTGGTCTCAGAGTGTTTGAAGTTAATGTTGCAGAAAATGTCAAAATTTTCCATATCCAGTGTACAGTTTTGAAAAAGTATCAACATTATGGGGATTCTGTAATCTTCAGATGGTTCTGCCTTTAATATCACATTCTAGAAGAAGCATATGCACCAGACGTTTTATCGCTGTGCTCAGAAATCAAGATGCTAATACATAAATTGCAATACATATTCAATATAGAAAGTAGCTGCATTATAAAATAATTTATCAGGGGATTATATACAGTTTCCACCCAAAATATAAGCCACACACTACAGAACAAAAGTGTTATAATCTTAACCACAAAACTATCATTTTAAAAACTCAACATAGATATACATTACTAACATATCACACATTAGTAAATGCATGAAGAAGACAATAAAAGGCTAATAAAATATTTGACAAGGATGTTAATAGCATCAGGGAGAGAGGATGTTGGAGCTCAAAGACCAATATAAGAAAAACAAAACCTCACAAGTAATTAAAACACAAAGTTCAATAAGACAACCCCAAAGTGACACAAACAGGACAGAAACAATGCATTTCATGGTCACCCAAAACATTTCCCAGGGAGTGGCATACATGAATGATAACTAGAGATAAAGACAAAGACTGAATTCAGTAAGACAATGCCACGAGCAAAAGACATGCTGGTAGAACTGGGTCAAGCATTTAGGTCGACAACTGCATATGTGGTGTATGTGAGGTCTAAAATAGTAAAACTTGAATCAAGATTTAATTCTATTTCAATCCCATACCTGCAGTCCCAGCAATCAGAGAATGAGGCAAGAGGATTATGAGTAAGATGTCAATGTAGGTTATAGAGTAAAACTCTGGAGATGGGGAGGAAGGGGGAGGGAGGGAGCACAAGCAAATGAACAAAAATACCAACCATAAAGTCCAGGGAGATAAGACTTTCATATACCATTAAACACTGAACTCCAGATTCAGAATTTCAATCATTCATTCAATGGTATTTATTGAGCACCACCTATTCTCTTATTATCAAGACTGGAAGTAAAGATAAAAATACCATTCAAAAGTCATCTGGTGTAAGGAAGGCTAGAGACAATGGAAAATGCCAACTAATGTGAACCATTCAGGAACAACAACAATGCACAGTGCCACAGGCATATGTTAAAACATTAAAGTGTTATGAGAAGAATTTTTCAGACATACTCTGGCCAGAGAATTCTTCCTGGAAACATACCAGAAACAATGGAAAGATCAAGGAAGAGGGAAGAGTAACAGCCTTCTGGCCAGCCGTGCATACAGCATAGAGTGTTTAGAGGGGATTTAGTCTAGGAAGCTGTCTCACAGGACAGCTTCAGAAGACTTTCATTTCACTGCTGGGAGAACTTGGAGGAAAAAAAAAGGGGAACTAGGGGAAGAAACCTTTTCAAGAACAGAGAGTGATTCTTAGGTTCTTTTTTCCTTGTAATGGTCATGTAACCTCACTGGTGGTCACGGCCTTCATAGAGGGATGCTGGAGTGATTCTGGGCTGTTTTTTGGGACACGTGGAGCAGGGAGAAGGAAGAAAGGATGCTGAAAATGGGAGAGGCTATGGAAGAAATTATCATGGGCTGAACCATTCAGTTTTACCCAGTAAAAATAACATACTTTCAAATTCAATGACAAAGAGTTTTAAGATGTAAGGGAAAGATTTAACACATAAATTTTCCACACCAGGGAAGCATAAAATAGCACATTTCCAGATGATTGTATTGATGGCCTTTTAAAGGAAAGGGCAGATCTTTTTAGAATCTTTTTAGAAAACACTACAATCTAAACATACTTAGAGCACACAAAATAAGGAATCTGTGATTAAATTTCAAAAGATTAAACGTAAAATTCTATGTGCACAGTGAATATGACACATCAGTCTGATATATGCATATGTCATATAGTATATTATGTATTATAAGTGTATTTTTTTTGGTTTTTCGAGACAGGGTTTCTCTGTGGCTTTGGAGCCTGTCCTGGCACTAGCTCTGTAGACCAGGCTGGTCTCGAACTCACAGAGATCCGCCTGCCTCTGCCTCCCGAGTGCTGGGATTAAAGGCGTGCGCCACCATCGCCCGGCATAAGTGTATATTTTATACTTATAATTCAGCACACATTTCAGTTCAGGAAGTTTACTGGACTTTTTTTTATAACTGTGCAATTCTGTGTTGAAAAATGCAATTGTCAATATATGAGGGAGAAGCTAGGTAAACTGTAGTATATATGTAAAATAATATTATGTGTGTAGATTAAAAACTGCAGAGATCCATGAGTACTGGTAAACAAAGTCCTCTGTAATGAAATGTTAAGGTAAACTTAGGTAAAGAGGAGGCACATACAGTACACCTACAGGGTACTTAAAAATGGATCAGGAGCATGGTACAGAATATTTCTAGAATGATACATCAGAGACTGGCAAGCCAGGAAACCTGCTACCCAACAAGGGAGAACTTGTTAGCTAGCATACAGAGTGCAAGACATTTTACTCGGACACTACTAGAAAAAGTTTTAGCCTTTTCAATCAAGCACAAGTTACTATTTATTTCTTAAAGGACAAAATTAAAGATTCTGGACTGGGTTACTGCTTTCAGAAAAGGAATCAGGGGGCACTTGCATTCTGGAGGAGATTCACAGGGTGTGTTGTGGCTGCAAGTGAAGGAACTCAGTGACAAAGGAAGTTAAAATGACAAGTTTGGAGTGCAGGAAATCAATGAAGAAAGGAATAAATACTAGAGAGATGGAGAATGTGGACATCTAAGAGTTGGTGCCCTGGGTTTCAATTCTGAGCAACGAAGGCAGAACTATAAGCCCTTTGTCTTTTACACTAACAAACACCACTCTTGGGATAAAAGCCTGCAATACTTAGACCTATTTTTCATAATACAACTTTTCAAAGGCTAAATACTTTTACCTTCTGCCAGTAATTCAATACAGGAGAGCAATGAGCTACTGCTTCTACAACTGACAAACTGTGGAGACAGCAAGCAGGAAAGAATTTACCACCTTGTAATTACACCTTTGGTCTGACTTTTATTTCTCCTCTCTTTGCCAGCATCCTCATCCCTCTGCCTCCTAAAGCTGTAACATGCATAGGAACGAGGTTCACCAGTCATCCTTACTTTATATCCTCATCGTTGGCAAAAATCACGACGGCCCTGGAGTTGGGGGTGTCCAAGAGCTGTTTGATAATTTTATCAAAGTCAATGGTCCTGTCTTTGCGCTCTTGGGGGATTCTCACGGACTGGGCAATGCAGAGCCCACCTGTTCAAGAAAAGAAAGCAAAGTGTCAATAAAGTCCCAACGGAAGTAACAAAGTACAGAAAGATAATGGGGGAAGGGATTGATACTGAGTCTGTAGTACTTTCCAAGTGATGCCTGTGGTCCAGGAAGGCATAAGACATCAAGGTTGTTCTTGAACTATTCCCGCAAACTATGCAGTAAACAGAGCCTCAGTCTTTGTAATGCCTTTCTAAAACTAATACTTCTCAGGAAAGCTAGTGGCATTAATACTGAGGAAGTAGTTAAAGGGGGGCAGATAAAATGTTTGGGTGGAAGTCTTTGCAATGCATGTTATGTGTTATGTTAAAGTTACAGACACTGAAGCAACAAGTTTCCATCTTTATCCCTGAGAGTTTTCTTAACTTTGAATTCGCAGACAGTTCTTTTCCCTGACAACACATGCCTCTAAACTTTTAAAGATCAGCTCCAAAGAAATACAATGAAAGACATAGGAACCAACAAGATCACTGGCTGTCACAAATAAAACTTTGGGGATCACATATTGTTGGTCACTGGAAATCTGTTTCAAATATTTCATTCTATATCTCCAGAAATCATGTAATGTATTACAATAACTAGTGTTTCCTGATTTGTATTAGGGAACAGGAGGATTAAATAGATTTTTTGACTCCATGCTTCTTAAAGTCTTCATAATCCCAATTGATTTTAATGGATGTCTGGAGGAGAAATAGAGCTGGGGACAGTTTACTGAATATATGATGGATTTCATCTTATTTCAACTCTTGCTTAGTCATCACTCCTGAAAATAGTATTTTACAAGACACACTTTCAGACATGTGAGAAAAGAGAAAAGAAGTATTGAGTATATTTGTAGAAGAAAAGTTATGAAAATCATCCCAGGTGTAGAACATTTAAGTAGGAATGAGTAAAACACCTCACTCTTACTATTATGCACCATGGAACATCAAAGTGGATTTTCTTACACTTAGAACATGAATGTACATAGGCTTCCATAAACACAGAAACCTCTGATCCCAAATTAAGACTCCATTGAAATTTATGCTCAGTTAGTATTAGTATTATGCTAAGCAGTTTCCCAACTTCAGCCCTCCAGAAAACACCTGTGTCACTCTTCAATATACAGATGCCCTACAACACTGCAATTAGGATAATTAACCTGGCTAAAATTCCTAAAATCATACATACAACAGGAGTAGACATTCCTTTCAAGTGCAACTGGAAGGATCATTAAGACAAACCATATCTTGGCCTTTAGGAAAAAGAAAATAAAAGCCCACAGAAATTATACAAAGTATATTCTCATATCTTAAAAATGTGGAAATTAATAACAAAAGTCATAGAAAAATCCAAATATTTAAAATTTTAACAAAAAAAAACTTGTTGAAGTTATCCCTGTGTCAAATAGAAAGTGTCCAAAGAAATTACATACTCTGAGAAGACTTAAAATAAAACTATAGTACATTGCAATTAATGGATAACAGATGAAATGGTAGTTATATAGAAAACATATTTATACTGGAAAATAAGAAAGAACTGATATAGACAAAATCAACTCCCAAAGAGAGAATGGATGAGTAAATATCAAGAAAGCAGACATATAATAAAAATTAAAACAAAAATCAATAGATTTGAAATAGAGAAACAACAGAGAAAATAGAGTCAAAATATCATCATTCATATGATCAATAAAAATTGACAAATCTTGAGCTAGAATGACCAAGGAGAGATATCTCAGACTATATGAGGGATAAACTATAAATAACATGTACATCCTATCTAAGAATGTGATGAACTTTTATGTTTTTAAACTCATCAAGGAAACATCAAGAAAATAGAATATTTCCTTAAGATACAAAAATTTAAAAAGTTGAAAGAAAAAATGATTATCTGAATAATCCCAAATCATCTTTGAGATTCCATATAAATTACAAACAGCAATTTTATGTTTTAGAAATAATATCATAAAAGGTATAGGCTCAAATGGTTTTATTAAATCCAGATATAAAGCCATCTACATAGAATGTTTCAAGAACAAGGAGGTTAAGGTTCAACTCATTGCATGAGGTTAGTATCATATGATATTACCAGAATCAGTTGAAGAACAAACAAACAAAAAACAAAACATGCAGATGTTCAAAAGCTCAAGAAGAGAATATCATTATAAGTACGTTGCAGACTGATTTGGACTGTTATGTAACCTAAGCAGTCAATCTGAAATATTGACACTATTTCGGGTGTCATTAAACTTCAATTCCCACCTCAGGAAGCACCATGGAGCCAATCAGTAAAATACAATGGGGTCACATGCTATTCTAATCTTGAGAAGAAAAAGCTAGCTATAATCCTGGTTCTATGACATGAAAAACTTGATCACCATGAGCAACAAAAAGTGAAAGAGAGAGAGAGAGAGAGAGAAAGAGAGAGAGAGAGAGAGAGAGAGAGAAAATAAGAGCAATGTTCCAAGGCAAAGCAGATCTAGTGGGAAGGCAAAAATTTCATATTTTATCAGTGACCAGAATATCTTGATCCAGCCTCTAAAAATCTGGCCAATTTGAGGAAATGGGATAGTTGAGACTAAGGAAAGACAGAGATGAGATCAATGAAAGAGATATCTTGATTGAGGGAGCCATTATAGGTTTAGCAAGAAACCTGGCTCTAGAGAAATTTTCAGGAATTCACGAGGATGACCCCAGCTAAGACCTTAAGCAATAGAGTATCTTGAATTGCCCTGTAGTCAGATTGATGAATATCTTAAATATCATCATAGAACTTTCATTCAACAACTGATGGAAACAGAGGCAAAGATTTGCATTGGAGCATTGGACTGAGTTCCCAAAGTCCAGTTAAAGAGTGGGGGGGGGATGAAAATATGAGCAAAGAAGTCAAGATCATGATGGATACACCTACTAAACAATCTACCTGAGCTAATGGGACCCTACAAACTTCAGCTGGACTGAGAAGGAAGAAGCACAGGATCAAACTAGTCCCTCTGATTGTGGGTGATAGTTGTATGGCTGGGGCAGACTGAAAGGCCACTGACAGTGGTACCAGGATTTATCCCTACTACATGTACTGGCTTTTTGGAAAACTATTCTTTTTGGATGAAGACCTTGCTCAGCCTAGATATAGTAGGGAGGGCCTTGGCCCTTGCCCAAAACAATATTTTTTAGCCTCTCTGAGGAATGATGGGGGTAGTGTGGGAGAGTATGTGGAAAAATAGGAGGAGGTGAGGGAGTGGAAACTTGGATTGGTATATAGTGTGGGAGGTTCTTTTGTCTATATGTTGCTTTTATTGGTTAATGAATAAAGAACTGCTTGGAGCCTATGGCAGGGAAGAACAGAACTTGACAGGGAAACCTAGGCTGTATGATAGGAGAAAGTAGGGTGGAGTAAGGAAGAAGCTATAGAGCAACCGCCAGAGTCAGTCATGCCAAAACTTTGCTGGTAAGCCACTGACACATGGTGATACACAGATTAATAGAAATGGGTTAAATTAATATGTAATGGTTAGTTAATAAGAAGCTAGAGCTAATGGACCAAGCAGTGATTTAATTAATACAGTTTCTGTGTGATTATTTTGAGTATAAGCTAGCCAGATGTCTGGGAACCAACAAGCAGCTCTCTCCCGTTACATTTGGCACACCAATGTGGTGTACTAAATCCATGTACAACCTAAAAAAGCTTGAAAAGGAACTGTAGACACAGAAACACAAAGCTTAGGTCTCATGTTTTCTTCAGCTGGCAGCATGCTGCAGCTCTCTTAAGGGAGGTTTTCCTGATTCACTAGTAGCAAAAAAAAAGTTTAAAAAGTCTGCTTCCTGGACCATGCTGCCAGCTCAAACTCCAGCTTTGGAGCATTTGTGGGCACAGGTGTTTGTGTGCCCACTCAGGGTCAGGAGGAAGGTAGTTGAGACCAGCTCAGAGCCCCTCCACTTGGGCAGGTGGTTGGATCAGGACGGCTAGGCATGCACAAGCAGTAGAGTATGGTGAATTTCTGCCACCATGCACAGGGATATTTTCAAGCTGTGCAATGCTCTGCATGGCAAATTTAGCTATTGCTAAGATAAAATGGGTTTATGTGCTGCACGCTCATTCTCAGAGTTAAGGTACTGAGCATGGCTCTGACCTGACAGCACGAGAGCTGGCAGTAATGTACCTCTACCATTTTGAAATTGGAAAGAGGTAGATCCAGCATCCAGAGCAGCTGCAACTAAGCTGCCTACTACTATAAAAGCTCTTCAAGACAGTAAAGAATTAGAGATAAGACAATAAGGACAGTTTCAGACATAAAAGACCTCTAAATGAATCCCAGGGTTGGATAAATATATGTAGGCTTGAGAGATAAAGGGAAAAAAGTGTAGAGAGTTATAAAAAAGAAATAAATGGTTTTAAAAAAATAAAAGCCTTTAAATGGACAGAATATAGACAGTCCTCGGTTAAAGGAATAAAGATAACAAAATAAATATTAAAATAATAGAATAAATATAAATAAGCCACATAAAGATGGAATATACACAGAGAGTCTGGATTATGTATATGAATGGATTATGTATTCTGTCTTTGAATTTTTTGACTGTGAAGGAGCTAAGGACAGAGAGACATTTCATTGTATGGGCTGCTAAAATAAACCATCATGTATATTATAAAGGTGTCTTGATTTCAGAATTTGTGTCTGTTGATATGTTGCTTTGGAAAGAGCTTATTCTTTTGTTTCCACAGAGGATGAGAACCTGTGGATTCATTCCAGGCTAATATGGTTTCATAGAACATGACCCCCCTCCCTGAGATGTCACTGTAAACAACCTCAAAAAATTATTTCACCCAGTAAACAGCAGAAAGATGTTTGGACAGAACTATGTTCATATTCCCATATATTGTTTGAAAATGTTTCTTTATGCTCAGAGACTAGTTACAATTTTCTTAGGTCGAAGGTTAATTTGGGAATTTTACCATCATTTGCTTTCACAGGACCCCCTAAGAAGATCGTTGCCCCCATGTCAGCTAGAAGCAATGTTAGAGGAAGATGTCCCCTCTCCCAACATAGTTCGCCCTCAGGGTTGGGGACATCATTTAGTGGTTGGTTTATGGTTGAGGGGATAGGGAGATATTTTATGGAATTAGGGGTAATTAAAAAAGGGGGGCATTAACTGGTTTGATGGGATGATTGGTATTTGTGATTTACTGTTTTTAGAAAATTGTATTGGTACTGTTTCTTGTATATTGATATATTGAATATTGAATGTGAGTGTTCCTACCTCTATTTTTGTATAAGAGTATGCTTATAACTTTGTCTATATTGTATTGATACATCTACCATATTACAATGTACATTTCTACCTCTGATATTATTTATATAATAACATTGTTTACATTTGATATGTAATGACATTGTTTACAGTTGAAGATCATTGTCTTCATAATATTGCACAGTTGTTTATTCTCTTAGTCTTCAAGTTAGATAGGTATTGAGAATTAATCAGGTCTTTTAGATACATAGAGATTTTATTTAGTATAGATAGTATAATCTTCAGCCTCTTCGAAGAGCTATAGAAAATGGCCTTTAATCTAACCTAGAATTCTGTGCCAACGAGACACAATCACTCCTGGCGACACCACTCTACTCCTGAGAGAATGTTGAGCACCAAGGACACTCCACTGGGAGCTTGTCTTCTTGGCAAAACTGGCCTTCGGGTTAAGAAAGGCCCATACCTCAACTAATAACAAAGATACAGAATATTCATAATTGGCAAAACTGGCCTTTGGGTTAAGAAAAGCCCATACCTCAACTAATAACAAAGATACAGAATATTCATAAGTGGATGAAACAGGATTGTCTTATCTTGCCAAGACAGGGTAGGATAATTCTAAGAAAGTTCCTTATGTTATGTTATGTCAGTTATGTTAGGCCTTAGCCAAAGTTGGTTGACTCAACATTGCAAAAGAGACTTTGAGTGATTGCCCAGGTAGTCAGTTGTCTCTGTCATTTGTTGCACATTTTGGATATCTCACGTTTGTTAAGTAATATTAATTCCCTTCTCAGATCTTTGACGGAGTTGAAAATTAGATAACTGTAGTTACTCTCTACCTTATTTAGATTCCTTGAGATAGAATGTTTAGCAAAACTTTTGTTTTATGTTTCTTGCTCAATATTGATTGTTATATTTATTTGTTACTATTGTATATAGTTGTATTTGGTTTAGTTCTGTCTTATTCAGACAAAAAGGGAAGATGTAGGGGAAACTCCGCCCAATGGGGACGTGTTCGCCTTGGGCTAATGTTTACATATAAATCTGGCAGTGTGAGCCCAGCCGCTGTCTCTTTTTGTATCTCCTGCTCATCACTGGATCTCTGGTGTTGTAAGCTATTCCTTCATTAAAATTTGCTGTTTAATATTAAGCTAGCCTGGTTATTACACCAACTACATATATTTTTGCTCTTGATTAAGGTATTGTGTTTGTGCAGTTCATTTAAAAATGTAATGTATAATTAATAAATATAGGTTAATAGATAATCATCTATAATAATCATATTACTTAGGTTTTCTAGATATAAAGAGATATATTTCAGTTAGTTAGGTATTCTTCAAACCTTTCAAAGACTACAGAATATGGCATTAAAAAGGTTTTAATAACTTAGGACTTTTCATGACATGGGATATGTCCACTCCCAGCAGCAACAATTACTTCAAGAGGAAGATGGGCATCAATGAGGCCCCTTATAGAGTTGATTAGCCATTTGGGCAAAAAAAAACTGCTCTCACTTGGACTGCTTAATGAACTGGATATGTGGGACTTGCAGAGAAATGACTGAAGGGTAAGACAATCTCTTGGTGTTCCTGCTTCATGGAAGAGTTTGCTAGATATTCTACTGAACACAGAAAAAAGAGAGTGACACACTGCCAATATAGGTGGAACTGTCTTTGAAATTCCTCCTTCATGAAAAAGTTTGCTGGATACTATGTGTCAATTGGCTGAAGATGGATGCCCCAATAGTACAGAAGAACTTTGGGTGATTGCCCCGGAAGTGATATGTCTCTGTCAATTGCAGAATTTTGAAAGTTGCTTACATTGTACTTCCTGTTTACTTAGGTAATAGTATATCCTGCTGGAGTTTGTGGTGGAGTTGAAGAATAAATATAGTTTTCCTTAGTTATGATAAAAATTGTAACTGTAATTCTTGCTTGATAACTGTTTTGTCATATGTAATTTTATTATGTTAAAATTAAAGCTTTCTTTTTTGTTTAAACAGAAAAGGGGAAATGGTGTAGGAGGCATTCTGTCTATGTATTGCTTTTATTGGGTAATGAATAAAGTCTTCTTTGAGCCTATGGCAGGGAAGGACAGAAATAGGTGGGAACATCTATTCTGTATGCTGGGAGAAAGAAGAAGGGCGGAGTCAGTGAGAAGCTATGGAACTTCCACCAGAATCATACATGCCAAAATCTTGCCAGTAAGCCACTGCCATATGGTGATACACAGATTATTAGAAATGCATTAAATTAATATGTAAGTGTTATCCAATTTAAAGCTAATGGGCTACGCAGTGATTTAATACAGTTTCTGTGTGATTGTTTTGAATCTAAGCTAGCCAGGCAGCTTGGAACCAGCAAGCAGCTGTCTTTCTCTACAAATATATATAAAAATAAAAGATAGTTTGTTTTCTTTTTAAGAAAGATAAATGAAAAGGAAAAAAGACTTGGCCAGTATGAATGACTACAACCAGATTCCACCTTAAAACAGGAAATATCACAAGGTTTCAATGAGAACACAGTGCTATTTGGTCTTCTACTTTGGCCCCATCATCACTCACTTGATTTGAAGTTAAGTTCTGCCATTCAACTGTTTGCTGAAGTCTCAATAAATTTGTGCTAAAATTTGAAGACAAATGCCAAGATTAATACAGAAAGTGAAGCAAGATAAACTGATAGGCTAGGTTAGATTTCTCTCTGGGGTAAGCATTTGAACTTGATTTACTTCATTAAGCATAGACAGGGACAGGATCCATTCAAGTAACTGATTCACCTCATGGTCTCTACAACCAACCAGGGGTATAAAATGAATTATAAAATTGTCTTTAATTTAAGAGCTAGAATTGTTTGCAAATTGTTGAAGAGGTTGATTAACCCTAATAGGTCAACTAATGTAAATTGTGCTAGATGAAGACTTTGATTTTCCTTAAATTTGAGTGTCTGAAAGAAAAATACTTATAAAGAAAGCTTATAAATATCACACTAGTTAGTCCTCTTTGCTAGATCAATTAATTGGACATGAGGTAAGATAAGATATGTTGATTGATATTTGAAATTGGTTGAGATCTTCAACTTGCCAAAAGAAGAGGCAAAACTGGAAAGAGTCACAGTAATCAAGTTTTCTTTTCTTTTTTTAAAAATGGGGTTTGCAGATCCTATTTTTCAGTTTGATTTCTTGAATATACACTGAAATGTTAATAACCCAGGAGGGTGGAGATGAGGAAATGACCAGGAAGTTGGAGAGAGGTAGGAACTGGGGAGGAGAAATGACAAAATACACTGTTTCCATGCATGGTATTTTCAAAGAATAAAAACAGCACTTACGACACTAACATAACACAAGTTAAGAATTCTTAAGTGGTATCTAATAAGTGACAATGATTGAATTTCAAAAAAGAAAGGAAGATCTATTATGTATCTCTATTGAGTGGATTTCTTCCAAGGAATGAAAAGATATTTTATTATCTGAGAATTGTTAAATTTAAAAAATTCAAGCAGCCTGCTCAAGGCATGCACAAAATGTGTATAACAAAATTCAGTAGACATACTTGGTCAAAAACCATGAACTAGAATTAGAAGAGAACTACATTAGCTTTTTAGCTTAAGGACAGGCACCTACAGAAAGTCCAACAAGCATAGTTCTGGAAAGCAAGAGATAACAACCAGGAGAAGTTGTTTTCTGTTCTGCAACAATGTATTGGAGTCCTTGACCTGACAAAAAGAATAAAGAAGACAAAGAAAAAAATATGTGCAAGGAGCAGTAAAGATGTCTATTTGTATATGATGTGATAGTATATATAGGACACTTGTGACCCTAAAGAACTGCTAAACTTTACCAAAACTATAAAATAGCTGAAGAAAATTAAAGGTATAAGCTCCATATATAAAATCAATCATTCATATACTTCAGTAAGAAACATATTATTAGTAAGTTATAAATACAGTCATTAACAAAACAAAATTATAGCACTGACACCATGAAATGTGTTCAGAATCTGTACCAAATAACTATTAAGGGAGAATGGAATGGACTTTAAAATTTGGATAAGTCTTCTATATTTTCATCTACAGGTGTAATGAAATGTCAATCAAAAACTCATTTTGCATTCATATAGAAAGGTAAAAGAAATAGAAGAGGCAAACAGTTCTAAGAGCAAAAACAAAATTAGACTCATGATGCCCAATTTTAAGACTTACCATGAAGTTACAACATCAAGACAGGGAAGAACTTATAAAATGATAGATATGTGACTGAGGAACATTTTATGTGTGTGTACATCACATTAACAAACCATCAGCAAAGATGCAAATGGGTAACAAAGAATAAAGGTCAGTCTTCTACAATTGGTGCAAATATTGGCTATGCATATATAGAACAAATGTCAACAATTAACTAATATTCTTCATAAAAATTTACTCTACATGGAAGTTGGACCAGCATATATAACCTGTGTCAGAAAATTTTTAAAAAAATAAGTGATTACTGTATAACTTGCTGTTTATTTGTCAGTTTTTCAGTTTTTAGACCTAAAAAAGAAAAAAAAAAGAAAAAGATCCAGAATGTACAAAGGAAAAGGAATTGATGAATTTCATTTTATGAAAATTTAGAACATTTGTTCTGTGAATATCAATGAGAAAAACACAACAAAAGCTAGAGATTAGAATGAAGTCATATATCTGATAATAGCCTTCTATATAGAATAATGCTTAAAGTAAACAATGTACTACGAGACACAAGAGATGGGACAAAAGGGTCCAAATTCACACTTAGAAACCTGAAGAGATAGGTAACAGCAGACATGAGAGAAGTGGTGAAGTAGGATCAGATACCAACACACAGTCAACAGATCTGCTTAATAACAACAGCTTTCTACCAAGACCAAATGCTGGAAATCATTCAGAATGCAAAAATTTCTCATCATTATTGGTTCAATACATTGTGCAATGGTGCAGCCTTCAGAAGGTGGCTTGACGTGTTGTAGGGCTAGCACACTTACCCCCTAAGGAAGCAGATCTCACCCTGTGCTTTTGCAGAGGTGAACTAAAATTTTATTTTAATAGAAATATGGATTCTTATATATATATAAATATAAACATATTTATGCATATGAACATATATACACATATAAACACACACACACACACACACACATATATATATATATATATACTTATAACTTTATTTATAACCATTACCAATGAAAATATGTCAGATTTAACAGGTAAGTGGATAGCTGTGGCTAATATACAGGTCAGAATGCTTTTTAACCAGCTATAGGGAACCATTCCTTTATGCAAGAGGAATAAACCTGAGATAAACTTCACTATGTGTAAAATAATGAACTCTAAAGGCTGTACTTGGTGTCTTTCTATAGATAGAACAACATGTAAAAATTCAAAACTGAAGATGAAGAAGGGAGGGTCAGATACAGGGGTTATCAGAAAATGAGAAGCTCACTGATACAGCCATTACAAAAAAAAACTGCATGGTGACGGGCAGAACTCTGTGGTATGGAATATGACATGGTGAGTATAGGGTGAGAGAGGCATCTACTCCTTCTGAACAATATACCATAGTAACTAAACTTAATGCATACAGTCCTAAACCCACAATGTAGAAGAATCCCTGCCAACAGTGACAATGAGCCTCACCACATTATGAATGTATAAAGAACCTGACAACATGTGGAAAGGCCATGACCTATGCCAACTCTGAATAGCAATGTTTTTATTAGAAATGCTGTGAATTGCTTGGGAAATGGTATTATGATTCGTTGCAATGCAATTTTCAATCTGAAGCTTCCTTCTATATTTGGCTTGAAACATTTATGTTTACCTAAAAACATCTACTCCAAAATGCATATTAACTACCTTAGTAACTGTAACATATTCCTTCAATATCTTTGATGCTCTTCCTTTGCGGAGGTGGGTATAAACTATTCCCAGCTTTTGAATTTTGAAGCAGGTTCTATTGCTTGTATGTATGCCTCTGTCCAAATGTCTTATATTGGAACCTTATGGCCAGTGTCACAGCATTCAGGTCCAAGATGATACTGATGTTACTAGTCTGGAAGCAGCACTGGGTGAAGCCTCTCCAAAAAATATGTAAATAGATGCTCAGAATTAATCACTTGTATACCTCCATACGAGTTATAACTAGCTATGGGAGGTGGCAATGGTACTGTATAGTGATATTCCAGTCCAAGAATGCTCAGAGGATCGTGGCCTTGGAACTGAAAGCTCAGAGGATGGTGGTCTTGGGAGAAGGAAGGGAATGGATCATTATGTTTTGTTATGATGTAGGATTTCCCTCTGTATAATGTGAATACTACTAGTGAATAAAGAAACTGCCTTGTCCTGTTGTTAGGACAGAACTTAGGTAGGCTGGGAAAATTAAACTGAATGCTGGAAGAAAGGAGGTAGAATCAGTGAGAAGCCATGGATCCTCTGCCGGAGATGGACATGCTGAAACTTTGCTGGTTGGCTATGACCTTGTGGTGATGCACAGATTAATAGAAATGGGTTAAGTTAATATGTAAGAGTTAGCCAATAAGAAGCTAGAGCGAATGGGCCAAGCAGTGATTTAATTAATACACTTTCTGTGTGATTGTTTTTGAGTTGAGCAGCAGAGAACCAACAAGCACCCTGCAACATTGTTATAAAGTGCACAATGGTACAGAGAAAGAACAATGGGGAAGGTGTCTGTGGGTAGAGGTCAATAGTATCTCAATGCTGTAATTCTTCCATGTCTGGCAGGCATTTTGCAAAGGCAGGGAATGAAATGATATGTAAAGTGTCCTGAGGTTGCTGGGGAGAAGACATGGCTACTTTACCACTATCTTTGCAGGAGAAGCAGAAGCCTTTGGATAGAAAACTGGCTCCCCATCAGGATTCAATTACAGCTGAATGATTAAGCAAATGAGAGCAAAATCCATTTGGCTATGTGATTAGCAGAAGGGCAGTCCACGCCCTCAATTGCTGCTCCTGGAGTATACACTGGGGCAATTGGTAAGTAGGGTTTCATGACTACAGCATGGAGAAGCTCATCCCCTTTTAACTGAAAACTGCCCACAGGTGAGCCAGATCAAATCCCTTAACAGAACAGAAAAATCTTCTATTATCATGGTAATGGAGATGAACAAGTACATAAAGCTAAAAGTTGAACAAAGAAAGAAGATTGGAACATGAAGGAAGAGAGGTGAGCATGCTGCTTTCATCTGTCTCAGAAGGCATCCATTATGCCTGCTGGAAGGAAAAGCACCTCATTTGCATCTGATCCATAGGAAAGGCTAAAAATCTCCCTTAGATTGTGAACAGATGACTTCAACTCAAGCATTCAGATGAAATACGCTACGTCAGAGATTTGGCAACATGAGGGGAGAAATCTGTGTCCTGGGAGTTTTCTACCAACAAAGAGAGGTCCTGGAATGTCCCACCTCATACACGCTTGATGTTCATTTATTAGCTAGACTACCTCTCCAAAATGATCATGTATGATCATACTTTCACCCCTACACTGGTATCCTATTGAATGTAATTCCCTGCAACTCCACATTTGGTGTTTCTTTCAGCTAAGTCTTCCTAATAGGACTGCTCTTGCCTACTGTATGTGACGTTACTACTGCACAAATGCAAGCTAAAGTCGAAAAACTAGTTATTTGGCAACTAGAGCTTAAGAATCTAACTTTTAAAAATTGCCTTTTTAGAAAATTTTATATACATGTTTTTGGGCATAGTGTTTGTATGTGTATGACATGCATGCATGTGCCATGGAGGCCAGAAGAAGGGAATCGGATCCCTTTGATCTGGAGTTACAGGTGGTTGTAAACAGTCTTATTTGGTTTCTGGAAATTTAACATGGATCTACTACAAGAATGACATGTGGCCTGCAGAAATGTTTCAGCCAATAAACACACTTGCTGATATTGCAAAGTTCCTGGTTTCAATTCCCAGCATGCGCAATATCAGTGCATAATTGTCTATAACACCAGTTACAGAGGTTGTTATCCCTTCTTCTGCCCTTCATGGACATTGCATGCATATGGTGCACAGACATGGATATCAGAGAAACACCCATGCATGCTAAAATTCACAAACAATAAAAATTTAAAGATCATCAATTGCTAGTAGCTTAACTACATCTCTAGCCCAGAGACTGTAGCATTTGAAAAGTATTTCCTTTATCTAGCCAAGTTTTTACCAAAGAATTTTACAGTTTCCCAGTTAGTTCCCAGGGCTGTGGGTAGGAGTGTCCACAAACAGTAGAGCTGGGCAAAATATGCAAATGAAAAATTGTGTCACTGGGGTTAGAGAGATGGTTCAGTAGTTAAGAGCTCTGGCTGCTCTTCCTGAGGACCAGGATTCAAATCCTAGCATTCACATGATGGCCTACAACTCTGTAATACCAGCCTCAGGCTCTCTGCTGCTCTCTTTAGTTGTCATGGGTACTGCATACATGTGATACACATACACATTAAAAATACTCATATACATAAAATGAATATAAATAAAGTTCAAAAGAAGACAGTTTAAAAGTAGTTATGTCACTGACAGGGCAACTCCATTCTTGCCACTTCATCTTTGACTGAGAGGAAAATCTTCTCTGACTTGAGGAGACAAACTACTGAGATAATAAGGGGAGTCACACTCTTGGAAATCAATCTTTTCTTCATTTGGAGCCAAAAGCTGGTAGGTTTTGTCCTTCTCTGGTAGGGAGTAATTTGTAACAGCAAGAGACATCAGGGGCCAGAGCCCAGACTTCTTTCAATAAACTCTACTGCTCTTCTAACTGATTATAGATTCTTTTTTTTTTTTTTCTGAAAGCAGAAACAATTTGCAGTGCTCACAAAGTCTGAACTAACAGCTCAGGCTAGGAAGAGCCCTACTTAGCTATGCCAATTCAACTTAGCAAACACTGAGATGATGTCGTTTCAACAGAAACAAAATATGTTAGTAAAAGGATCATCTTATTAACCAGGGAATTCTGATCCAGGCAGATGAAGATCATCATTGATCTGAAGTGAGAGGATGGATGATAATTTTCAAAATCAGATGCCATTCCATATGCCTCTTATTTACTAATATATTCAATAGCCACCATTTTCTCCAATGAGGCGGAGGTATTTTGAAGTCAAATGCATCTTTAGACTGCAGGCTAGTATTAGGATTTTCATCTTTCAATGATTCATGCTAAATGACCAAATATTGTCTTGTTCTCATATATAGAATGTCACATACGGAGAGGAAGATAATTGAATATAAGGTCATGGCATATCTATTTTCTCAGAATTTAAATATTCAGTCATTAAAAGGAGGTTTTTTGAGACTCAGGAAGTAGGTGGGAATTATATAACTCTGAAAGTGAAGAAAACATAGAAATCTCAGAATATCATGAAACACAAAAGATTCACTAGGGCCCTCCTAGTGAACTTAACTAACCTGTACCATTTTCTAGAAACAGGATGCTCTCAGATCAAGTGATCTGCTTGCAAATGGTAGAGGGAGCTACCGAGATACACCTTTCCTGACTTGTCCTCCAGCTAGCGTAGAGTTTGATTTGAGGCACTCATGCTTCTCTAGGCAACCCCTTATAGTAATTCCATAAGTAAGTCAATAAACTCATTGGCTCACTGGTTCAGTTTGGGTGTAATCATTTATTTGGACTGGCATCAGTGTTATATCTGGATAAAAAATTATTTTTTCATGTTTCCTCAGAAAAGTCCTGCAACAGTGGTTTAAAAGTAGAAATGGTATCTAGTTAGAGCAATCAAAGACTGTATGAAAGAGTTTATTTGAGACTGATAGTTTACATCTTTGGAGAGGAGGAACTTATTCTCATTTTGAATAGGAATGACTACATATAACACTTCAGAGGGTTGTTTTTTGAAGTGGGAAAGGATTGGAGAGAAGACCTCTGTCAGGGCCTTTTCCTCCCTGTGTCTACATTATGATTCATGGAGCCCTTACTATTCTCTTGACACCAACAAGGCATAAATGAAAGCAACAATGCTAACCCAACTCCCATTAGACTTGCATGTCAGAAAAAGGCAAGAGAACCAGGGACCTTGATAAGTCATTGCTTAGACACAGGTCAGGTGCTCCCCATTTCCTCATATGGGAGCTGATGGAGTACCTTCTTGTGTAAAATGTCTTGTAGTCAGTTTTTTATGCTTAACAAATAAAGTCAGATGTGACCTTTGAAGACAGTGAATTCTTATCTGAATATAAAGGGATAGAAAATCCTTAACTGTGAAAAATTTCAAGTAGATCACAGAGAAAATGAGGCAGCTGGGGAATCGTGTAATGCAATGAAGATAATAAGAAATGAAAACAAAGTCTCCTTCATGGGTTTGGGAATAAGATCATTAGGTAGTAGCAGAAAACATGAGGAAAGGACATGGAGAAACTAGAAATAATACTAAGAAATTATGAATGGCAACTGAAACTCATTTCTGGGGAGATCTGACAGTGTTGCTAATTGTTATGAGATGTGAACTCTGAATAATTTTTGACATGGCAGTTTCCCATTCTAGGTTACAGAGAGAAGAAAAGAGTAAAACAATAACAACTAAATTTGCCAAGAATATTCTCATTGCCAAAGCATAGAGAACATTGCACACAACATGGAAAGGTAGGTTTGATACTTCTGAAACCAAATGAGGACTAGTGCTACTAAACTTGTATAATCAGGGTTGAACTACATGAAGTTTTACATGACAAATCTATGAGAGTCTTCTAGTTGGTGCTCTGCCAGGAAAACCACACTTCACATGCAAAGCACTATTTCTGCATGTTAGTTACAGGTAAGGCCATATCTTTAAGCCAAGGAACATTGGAAAGTAAGCTAACATCAAAGATGCTAAGAAAGTTCTATGTCACTGTTGGGCCTCCTAAGCACTTGCAGAAATTTGAAGCAATGATAATTGTTGGGGAAGGAGAGTCTGAGCAACAGGGGTGCCTACAGATCTTGTAGGGTGCTCCAACAGAGTGACACCTTTCCTGAGTTGCCACCCATGCTCGGGTCAGGCAACTTCCTTTTTGTCATTAATCTCAGAAGAACTTACAACTTTCTCCTGTGGTTTGTTGTACTCTGAATCATTTCTCTTGCTGTTTTTGCATCCACATTTTACCTACTGATTCATGCATTTGTTCAAAACATATTTGCTAAACAACTGCTAAGTTTCAATACACTGTGTTGTTGAGTGTGTAACAATCAACATGAAAGACAGACTTCCCATTGACTTACACGGGAATTTGTACCAACAGGGCATCTTCCCTTTTTAAATATTTTCTTTCAAGAAAGTGATGCCCTATACAATTGCTATGCACTAGTTTACAGCTGCAATCCCAGCACAGAACATCTCGTTCTCCTGAACAGCTGGTATCCTGGCAGGTCGTGAGTGGGTTAATGAAGAATGTGCTCCCATTCAGGAAGCCTTGGGAAGGCAAGCTGTTCCTTTCCTTGAATAAGAAATGAGAAATTGGCTGATTTTTCACAGTCACTGGTCTTTCCTGTGACTGGAATATTCTCACCATTCAAAACCATTTGGCATTTCTCTCCAAGGAAGCTCCTATGGAAAGATGTCTATGTGTCCCAGGACAATTAGAAAGGGCTCAATTTATAAAGTTCAGGCTAGGCTGACATTTCCAATTTACTGCTTCTTTTCAGTCTGTTCTCACTTGTGTGTATATCATTTTATTATATTTCTAATTTCAAGTTAGAATTTTTATTTGTGAATTTTCAGTAATGTGCATGTATATTTATTCTAGCACTGTAGTATTGTTGTAGGCCCAACCAAAGAACCTATTTATGTTGCTTTTATAAATTCCCTTGTTGTCAAATTGTCTTCTAAATATTTGAGATTATATCTATAGATTTATATCCATAAATCTGTGCTGCTACCAATCTTTCTCTGTAAAGATTCTTATTCTCATGTTGTTAGTCCAAAGACACATTTCAATTGAAAGTATAGATAGTCAGGGGTTATAGGTGCTCAGCTGTAGACAAGATGCCATTCTCTTATCATTTAACCTTTCTCAAGGTTATTGGAGTATTCTGACAGTTCTTCATTGGTTCTCTCCCTATGTTCACCCTCTTCTGTACCAACTTTTCATTGATTCCAAAGGATTTTCACAGTTTTAATTTAATTTAATTTGTTTTGTTTGTTTTTTGTGGTTTGGGTATTGAAGCCAGGCTTGCAAACATACTAAACACTCCTTCCACTACCTACTGAATTAACTCCTCAACCCGGTCTGTATTTTTACTCAAACACTACCATGTATATATATCAAGCACTGGGCAGAAGTTCAGATACTCATCTTCCTTTTAGAAATTAAGCAGATTTTTTTCAGTCCTCCCTACTCAGAAACTGAGACATTTTCATCTTCAGCCCAGAGCTACTGACTTGGAAACTTTAGTTAGATAGCCCTCATCTTCTGGACCTCTCTTTCCGCTAGCACATTTGTGCTCATTAATACAACAAAAAGAGTTACAGTTCCTGTATGTTCTTTTAGGCTACCAAGCTCTTCTGAATAGAGAACCTTTCTGATAACTCTTTCAGAACAATCTATTTTTTCTATATTTATTCTGAGCTAGGTATATTATGTTAACCCCTCCAATGTTTTCCTATGCATGTCTTTTTAGAAGGAAAATAGAAGCATCTTCATCTTTTCAGTAGTAAATGAGGAACAATTTATACTCACAGCTTTAATTTAGTTGTATGTGGTTGATGAAATGTCTGATCACTTGGATTTAACCCTATACAGAAATATGCAATGTACTACTCATATGCAGTTGTGTTAGCAGTACAGGTATATTTGTTCAATATAAAAATTAAAAAGACAATGTGAATAATCGTCATTGAACTAGTGACCTCTATTTGGTTCAAGATAAATTAAACTGATTCTTAAGGATTCTATCTTTTCTGAATCTTTTGCTGCAACTTTCTTTTCTACTTATTGTTTCTGTGATGATCTATCCATATTGCAGCCAACTATTGCTACAGTTAAGATTTAACAGACTGCACATATCAAAAAGAACCAGGATTTGAACATTTATCATTGTTAAAGGAATATCACTCTTTATCAATGTGAATGTCTCAAACCAATGAAGTGGAAACAGATGAATCCTGCCTCCAATGGCTTTAGCAATGTATCATCTTTCTCACTGTCACAGAGCTTAGAGAGAGTGCTTCTTTTCTCCAGGTAAGCATGCATTATTTAAAGCCCCGGCCAGTCTATGCTTCCCTAACCAGAAAGGAAGCCAGTTAGCATCATACCCATCATCTTTGGATCCAAAATCACAATTTTGCATAAATGCTTCCCTAATGTGATGGGCAGTTTTAGTGGTCAACTTGATGAAATGTAGAATGACTTGAAACCAAACCTCGTGACACATCCATGACATCTCTTGGGGGTAGGTTATCAGTGGTATAGGGTTGGGGGTGGAAATCTAATACGCTCAGTGATATATTTTAAAAGAATAAAATAGGAATGGCTAGGATGGGATAATAGGTAGATTATTGTATCTACTTGTGAACTATTAGTTATAAACAATTTATATTGATATAGATTTTTGTATATTGGTATAGATTTTTGTATATTGATACAAATTCAAGTTATATTTGTTATATTGAATATGCTCTGATTTCTGTTTATAATATTTGTGCACCTATGCAAAGTTATTTTGTCATACTGTATTCATATATATATTTCTACCTCTGCTTAAGATATTTTATATACTGATGCAATTTTATGATATATCTCTCATATTGAGCTATGTATTTCTACCTCTGATCAAGATATATACACACATACACACATACGTATATATTGTTAACATTTTGAGATCTTTCTCCTCATTTGCTGCACATTTGTTTAAAGATTCTTTAATTTTTTAATATGAAGCCTTTGTCTTTAAGCTATGTATGTATTAAGAATTACAGGTCAATAGTCACCTATGTTTGTAATACTTATGGTTAGACTAGTCTGTTTCTTTATATGCTTAGAGATTGTATTTTGCATAGGCAGATAATCTTCAAAGACTTCAAAGAACTGTAGAATATGGCATTTAAATAACTTAGGATTCTGTTGACACAAGACATGATTGCTCCCAGAAGCACTGATCTATTCCCTGGAGAATGTTGGGCACCAAAGAATTTAGGTGATTGCCCATGTAGCCAGTGGTCCCTGTCATTTCTTGTACTGTTTGAAAGTTGCTTGATTCCACTTCCTGTTTAATCAGGTAATATTATTTCCCTTCTCAGGTCTTTGATGGAGTTGAAGACTAGATACCCATAGTTTCTTCTCATGACTTAGCCAAACCATTTTCAATATAAGACTTAGATTCCTTAAGCTAGAATAACTCTTGAAACATTTAACATGTTTCTTGTTTGATGTTGTTTATGCTGGTTGTAATTCTATTTTTTCTGTATGTATTTGCTTCTTCTTTTCCCTGGACAATACTTGATATTTGTTATTTTTTTATGTCATTTTGCATTAGGCTAAGACCTCTCGTATTTAGACAAAAGGGGAAAGTGTTGTGGGAATTCCTTCAGCCAATATGCTTTATGATACCAACCCATTTTGGGCATGGTCTCCTGTACTATAAATGTAGATGAAAAGAATGTGTGACCCCTTGTTCCTGCTAGATTTGGCTCCAGTTCTCAGTGCATGCAAGAACTGTGGATCCTTACACTTACTGTGAGTTTATCCCCAAATAAATAAATGTTTATTATACTCCATTCCAGGCTAGTTTGGAATTCTTTGGTACAACTACAGAGACCCACAGCTAAACATTGAGCTGAGCTAGGAGAATCATAAAAAAGAGAGGATGGAAGGATTGTAGGAGCCAGGAGGGTCAAGGGCATCACAAGGGAATCCACCGAAACAACTAATATGAGCTTATAGGTGCTCACAAAGTCTGAACTAACAGTCAGGGAGCCGACATGGAACTGACCTTTGCCTTCTAAATATGTGTGACAATTGTATAGTTTAGTCTATTTGTGGAACTCCTAGTGATAAGAGTTTGGGCTGTTCCTAATGTTTTAGCTAGGTTTGGGGAACCTATTCCTCATACTGAATTGCTTTGTCCAGCCTTAATACAAGGGGTGGGTGATGGGGGAGAGTCTTCTGGCTTGTGTTAATTTTATTGGTTAAATAAAGAGACTGCCTTGGCCCTTTAATAGGACATACAATTAGGTAGGCGGATTAAACAGAACTGAATGCTGGGAGAAAGAAACTGAGTCAAGGAGTCGCCATGATTCTCCTACCAGACACAGACGCAGGTTAAGATCTTCCCTGGTAAGACACCTCGTGGTGTTACAGGGATATTAGAAATGGGTTAGATCGATATGTAAGAGCTAGCCAATAAGAGGCTGGAACTAATGGGTCAGGCAGTGTTTAAAAGAATACAGTTTCCATGTACTTATTTCGGGGCATAAGCTAGCCATGTGGGTGGCCTGGTGCCGGGGACGCAGCCCCACTGCTCCTATTTCAAGAGGTGGGAAGCTTAGTTTTACTTCAACTTGATGTTTCATGCTTTGTTGACACCCATAGAAGTTCTGTCCCTTTCTGAACATAAACAGAGGAGGAGTGTATGGGAGGAAGAAGAGGGCATGTGGGGAAAGAAATGGGAGGAGAAGAGAGGGGAAACTATTGTGGGAGATGTGAAATAAGCATATAAACTTAATAAAAAAGAGTTTCAAGCAGGTTTCTCTATCTCCTGATTTACAGATTGGCTCTTAGAGATATCTCATTTGTCTTCTGGCTTTCTCTGGAGAATTTCCACACAGGATTCATCCAGCTTAGGGATTCACTGGATAGACTGACAGGTTTCCTGAAGTAACTTTCTCATTTGCAGAGAAGGTTCTGGCTTAGTAACAATATTGATTAAAAACAAACAATACAACAACAATTACCAACAACAAAAAAACTCCAACAGGAATTATTCACAAACTTCAAGCAGCACAACCACATTGCAGTAATGCAAAAGCAAGCTGTGTCTAGGAATCAGGACAAAAATACAGCTTTAGAAGTCTCCCATTCAAAAAGGGAATTGTTCAGCCTTGCCATAAAAGTGCAGTTCTAAAGTCTCAAAATTGGAGAAACAGACTCTGAAAGTCTGTGAATTCAAGGGCAGCATGAGCATGCATGCTCTGTTACATAGCAACCTGAAGGCCAGCCTTAGTTATGTGGTAAGAGAATATCTCAAAAATAAAAACCAAAGAAAACAACATAGTGTGCTGCTTGTACTGAATTACATTAAATTATTTTCTTCCACAAAGAACTTACAAATATAGTCATTTTATGACATGTTCATGTTTCTCAGGTTTTTATAGCAGAAATGAAACACATGTGTGCATTGTCAGGAGGAATAAACTTAACTTGATGACCTCAATGCAAACTTTATCAATTGCTTACAGCAATTGTAAAAAGGAAGGGAGAAGAGGAACACATACAAATAGATCCTCAAAACCCAGAAAGAGATGTGAGTGACTAAATCAAAGCATGGACCGTTGTTAAGGCAATATATTTTCAATTATACATTTTTTTTTCTAAAGAATGAGAGACAGCGTGGTATTCTGTTTTTCTCTGTATTCCTTTGTCATTGAATATTTAAAGATTCTCTAAGCCCAGTAAAGAAGTACATGGAAAGGAGACCATGGTTCATGCATAAAAATGAAGTCAATGCTTTTGAAGCCACTAGACCTATAAATTAATTGCTTCTAATGAAAAGAGTTGGCAGTTAGCATCAGAGGGATGAAAGGGTGAGATATAAGGAAGGTGGATAGATGTCACAGAATTGCTACCATGAGAACATTAGAAGTTAAAACTATAGGAAAATATTGGACAGCAAAGAGAAAAACCACTACCTACTTCATTGGAACATTGACTGCAAGATACTAAGAAAAAATGCACATAATCTTTTCCAACAAATATAGATTTTAGTTTAGGTTACACTAATCAGGAACTTTACCAATTATGAGCCTTCTGACCTAGTCCCGGAATATTTCCTCCTAAGACAAAAAGGTACATTATACTTCTCACCAAAATCCTTTAAATATCCATGTTGCTACATTTTGGCAGCATTGTAACTCATATACAAAAAGTCTACGTGATCATTCACATTCATTTGATGCATTTTTCTCCTGTCCATAGCCTCAGCTCCAAAACCTACAGCGTAACTGAAACTAAGTGGACTTTGGTTGCCACTACAAGAAAAATAGAAAGCAGAAAATTTCTGTAAATAGCATGGTAAGTGGAAAAGAGGGGAGGCAAAAGGAAATAAGAACCTTGTCTTGTAGGACCAAAGACCTAGAGGACATAGATATAAATGACATGGAATTGAACTGAAGACTAGTTTGTAAGCCTGGCATTTGACTGATGCAGGTTCAATTATAGGAGTTCAGGTGTGTTCAAATAGTATAACTTTCAAGCTTAAATCAAACATAAGGCTTGCTTTCAACCCCTATGGAATTAAACTTTCATTTTAACTTGAAGCCATCCATCACAATACAGTGTTTGTGAAGGGGCAAAATACATTTGTGTCTTGTCAAGTATTTCAAAGCAATATATTAATGTTAGTGTTTAGTAGCAGACACCACATTATCTAATTTTGCATAAAAGGAAAATGTAAGAAAGTGTATATGATTTTGAATGATAAATGTCCCTCACAGGCTCAGAAATATGAGTACTTGGTCTCAGTTGCTGGCCCCATTTGGGAGATTATGTTACTTTTAGAAAGTACAGCCTTGGTGAAGAAAGTGCATGAAATGTGGTAGGTTTTGATGGAATTCATTATCTCCCTAATTCCTGTGTATTCTCTGTGCTTCCTATGTGCCAATGAAAATGTGACCAGATAGCTTCCTGCTCCTGCTAATGGCTTGCCTTCCCTGCCGTGATGGTGTCCATTGCTCTGCAATCAGAAGTCAAGATAAAACCTTTCTTCCCTATATGATATTTTATCTCAGCAATAGAAAAATTACACATATACTGTGATGTTCAATGTGAATTTTTTGACAAATATGCTTCATGTAAAAGTTTTTAGTTGTGAACACATTTGAAAATATCATTTTCAGAGAAACAATAACATGGCATGTTAGAAATTTTAGGAAAATATTGTGAAATAGAAGGTTCACAAGTCATGTATTACGGAGTTTCAGTTCTCTGTAAAGCAAAATGAAATTGTGTCATTTGCAGGAATATGGATGCAGTTGGGGATTATCATATTAAATTAGAGATATACAGAAAGACAGATGCTGGATTTTTTTTTCTCATTTGTGGATCCTGAATGTGTGTGTGTGTGTGTGTGTGTGTGTGTGTACATAAAATCCAACAGATAAGCCAGAATTATTCAATGAGTTATATCAGTCCTTTCTAAGAAACAGGATGCTATAAGAGTACCACATAAAAAGAAATTTTAGAGAGAGAAAAGTCTGACTTTATTGCCTATCCAGAGCCCTACTGAGAGTTGGTCAAGTCTAGACAGCAGAAAGGAGATCAAAGGGTTTGCTGGAAATGCCTTAGTGGCTAAGAACACTTGCTGCCCCTGCAGATGACCTGAGTTTGGATCCCAGCACTAACATCAGGAGGCTTGCTACTGTCTGTATCTCCAACTCTTGTGAATTAATGCCTCCTTCTGATCTCTAGGGGCAGTACAATCATGTACTGATAGTCACATAAATAAAAACAAAACTTCCTAATGATGTACAATTTTCCAAACCAAATCCCTTCACTGAATTCAAATGATAGACGATATTGTATTAATTAAAACTGATTGTTCCATTTAGACTGGTTGCTCGGCTCTCTGTCATACTTAACAACTCTAAGGGAGAATTCACCTGCACATCTGCATGCACACATACACAACGCTATGCGTCCCGCACACATCATCTTCAAAGCTCAGCACTTTAGCAGTTTGGTAATCAGCATCTCGTAACTACATGTAGCTGTGATTAGGAGTATTGTGATTTCAACCTAGCTAATTAAACCTGGGTAAATCAGTGTGTTTTCTCACTTCCCCTCAACACTCATTTTTCTATCACAATATAATTGAGTTATTATATTTCACTGGGGGCACATTAAGGATCCCAATAATGTTTTCCCATCTTTGGAAAGATAGTGACACTGATGTTTCCATGTATTTGAACTATCACTTTACAAATGTATAGAGAGCACTTGTAATTAGATGTAATAATCTTCCAAAGTGTTTTGATTAATATATTGTTCAATCAGCTTTTATATTACATTAAACTTCTTAGAATTTCAAAATAAAGTGTTGGGTGAGTATCTCCAATTTATTTTCTCTAACCCAAACTGCTGAAATATTTTACATATGTTGCTAATTCTTTGTGGAACATTTCACTGCCAGTGAAATTCACCTGCCAAGATTTAAAGAACCTGTTAGTGATATTGTTTTGGCTATATTGGCCAACTTGTTTTCTAAAATGACACTCCTGTAAAAGTATTTATGCCACATAATATCATCTCTTCAGTCTTCAGAATCCCTCTTTTTTTTCTCAAAAAAAATGACCTCCCCCGTTTGTGTGTGTGTGTATGTGTGTGAGTGTGTGTGTGTGTGTGTGTGTGTGTGTGTGTGGTACGTATGGTATATGTGTGTGTGCAGGTGCCTGTGCATATGTGTGTGTGTGTGGTGTGGAGGTGTGAGTGTGTGTGTATGTAGGTGCCTATGTGCTTTTGTGGTGTTTATTGTATATGATCTGTGTGCAGGTCCCTTTGTATGTGTGTGCGTTTGTGTATAGGTATGATGTATGTGTATATGTGTGTGTATTCAAATGCCTTTGTGTGTGTGCGCGCTCGTGTGTGTGTGTGTGTGTGTGTGTGTGCAGATGCCCATGGAGACTGGAAGAGGCCTTTAGATGCCCTGAAACTAGAGTTATAGGTGCTTACAAGTCACCCAATATGGGTGTTGGGAACTGATCTCTGGTTCTTCAAAGAGAAGCAATTATACTTAACTTCATAGCCATCTCTTCCAACCACCTTGGTTGTTTTTTTCAATATTTATCTGTTTGTTGTTGTTGATTGTTTTTGAGATAAGGTCTCACTTTCTGACTTAGGGTAGCGTCTAATTTACTATAGAGCTCAATCTAGCCTCAAATTTATAATCTTTGAGCCTTAACTTCTTCAGTGCTGGGATTAGAGATATGTCTGGCTCTCCAATCAGTTTCAAATACTGTAAACAACAATAATCAATTAAAAATCTTGCTGAAGTCTTACGATATCAAAGTTCTGCAACAATTTAATTATGTGCACTATCTAATTTAATTTAAATTCACTTTAAAAATATGAGATTTAAACTACTTTTGTCTTCACAGGACTGTAACCCTAAGTTTAAAGAAAATAAACACCTTTCTATTGGCCACATGGATATGTGGTCATTGGTACTGGCATCTTCAGTCAGAGTTTGTGACTCTAGGATCCATATTTTCAACCATTACACTCCATTTAGCATTTGGAAAAAATAATGATAGTGATTTAAACCAAAGCCATGCCATTAGAAACAATAAGATGAGTGGGGTTTTCTAAAGCAATTGAATTCTAACCAATCAGCTCCAGAATACAAACCAATCCTGCATTAACTTAAGGATAAATAATAAAATCTCAGAGCTAAATATGAGAGACCTGCACCATGATGAATTGGCTAAACTTCACATAGAATAGAGTGAATTCAAATTTTACCTTTTCACACTTCTTAGAGATGTTAAGGAAATTATAGTCTGCATTTTTATATTTTTTATTTTTATAGTCTAAAATTATAGTCAGATACTATAGTATCAGGTATTCTGGTCAGATACATTACAACAAGGCCATTATCGACTGTCAGATTTGATATTTCACAATGTGACTTTAGTAAGAGTTTGAGAAACCCTCATGGGTTCACAGTTAGGGAAAGACATTGTAAATCTAGGAAATAAAGCAGGGAAAACATGCACGTTTACCAAGCTGTGCTTGAAGATATATAAGGCCACAAGACAACACCTTGACATATTTAGGGAAGTAGGATGATGTGCTTTACTGTTTTAAGCTCCTAAGCTTACAGTGATATAACACAGCCTCAAATAGGAACACGATCCTCATGTACCACCTACATCCATTTAAGAAATGATGTTCTGATTCCTTGTTTTGGCTTGCAGCTGTATCTCCTGAAGGCTGGAAAGAAGTGAACCCGATGTTTTAACATTTTATAAATGTATACTGTATTCACGGATGGCTGAATATGTTTCCAAAGTAGGAACTCTGTCATAGTAGGTTTGGGATAGGAACTGGCATGCTGCTTGCAGCAAGGTCTCAGGGAATTTTCAGGTAATGTGATTAGTACTGATGGTTATTTTCAGCAAAATGAATTTTAAAGAATACATAAACAACTGTTACTTGTTGAAAAAAAGAACTTTAGTAAGGACAATCCTGTAAACTAATGACAATGTTTAGTTACAAATGAATGATTATAAAAATAAATTTATAAGAAACATCCAATTGTTCAGTGTTTGTTACACAGAAAATTTTCTTTT
>NW_004949099.1:24949727-24952781 GCF_000317375.1 Microtus ochrogaster | reverse complement strand
GTGCACCACCATCGCCCGGCCACAGAAAATTTTCAAACGAGGGCTGGGGGTACATTTCTGCCAGTAGATGTCTAGGAGTCATGAAGGTTAGGGCTTGACTTCTGGCACTGTATAAACAGGTTATGAGAGGACCTCTTGTAAATACCAGCTCTAGGAAGTTTGATACATGAAGATCAGGAGTTCATTGTTATTTTCCACTACATAGTGAACACAAATGAAGCTATTCTAGCTATATGAAAGACCATTTTGAAAACTAAACAAGGCAAACACAAGACATAAAGGACCCATATTTTCAAAGAAAAGTATAGGTGTAAAGGTCCCAGTTCCCTGAGGACCCCCAATCAGAGAAGTGTCGGTACAAACCATTTAGTGAGACAAGAGAGGCATAAAGCACAGAAGAAGCTTGCAAGATATTCCTCAAAATGTTCTATAAAACACATATTTTGTCACTGGTTAAAAAAATCATTTTACATAGACTACAATGCTAAATTTAAGTAGTAGAATCTGGAGAGTTCTGCTGTGTTCCCTTTTCAGACACCATTTTAAAGTCAAGCCAATGTTATTTACAGCATTTCAGAATTCTTTTACAAATGCCCAAGTGCAGAGAAAAAGAAAACCTCATCAATTATATTACCTGTTATCTGTCAAGAAAGGGGAAAGTGTTCATGCATATTTGAGAGTAGCAAAGAGAACCATCCCTTTCTACCTCAGCCAGGAAAGGGAGAAAGATGGAAAACAGACAGACAGACAGACAGAACGAAAGGAAGAAAGAAAGAAAGAAAGAAAGAAAGAAAGAAAGAAAGAAAGAAAGAAAGAAAGAAAGAGGAAATAAAAAAAGACAGACAGAAAGAAAAAGAAATAGGAAGGACAGAAGGAAGAAAGAAAGGGGAAATGCATGAGAAAGGAATATAAAACAAATCATAGGTACCTCTCATTTTTCTGTTCAAAGAAAATTTGGTATTTGAAAATTGTCAAACTGAAATCCATAACAAAGTTTATATTCTCCTGACCTGAAATTCTGGCCACAGAGAAAATAGCTTTCTCATAAGCCTGCATTATCTCACAGGACAGCGTACTCCTAGCCTATTCTAAACTACTTGGCCTGTAGAAACGTTTGGTGCAGGTTATGCTTTGTTTTGTATCAATGTGACACAAGTTGGTTGTTCTCAATTAGTGATTCACATGTTGTATGGGAAGTCCTTTTGTATATATGTAGCTTTTATTGGTTAATGAATAAAGAAGCTGCTTTGGGCCAATGGCTTAGCAGAATATGGTCAGGCTGGAAAAGATTTATTTAGAGAGTAGGTGTAGTCAGAGAGAAGCCATGTGGCCACCACAGGAGACAGAAGCCTCTTTTGGAGCCGCTAAAACATTGTCCATAGGCCACGACTTTATGGTGATGCATAGAGTAATGGAAATGGGTTAGTTTAGGATATAAGAGCTAGCTGGCAATATGCTTAAGCTATTGAGCAAACAGTACTGCAAACAATATGATTTCTGGATGATTATTTCCATACTGGACTGTGGAGAATGAAGGAGCAGCCTCCGTGAGCACACATGAGACTGTGAATGCCACTGTTTTGTGACACCCCTGGGCAGATGGTCCTGGATTGTGCTGAAATCAAGCTAATCCAACTGAGCCATGGGATGTAAACCTGTAACTAGTATTTCTCCATGTGATCTGCTGAAGTTCTTTTTTTTTTCCCCATGAGACAGGGTTTCTCTGTAGCTTTGGAGCCTGGTCTGTAACTCATTCTGAAGTCCAGGCTGATTTCAAACACTCAGAGATCTGCCTGCCTCTGGCTTGTGCCACCACTGCCCAGCTCTACCTCAGTTCCTGCGTACTGTTTTCTGCTTGAGATTTCCTACCCTGTCTGTAATGGAGTGTGACCTCGACATGGAAATCAAACAAATAATTTCTTCTTCAACTTGATTTGGGTCAGTGACTTATGACAGCAACAGAGAAACCTATCTAGGGTAGAAAGAGATACAAATTACATATGACACCAGTGGCATGTCATTAATTTCTGAAACCTTGTGGACTAGCTCCAATAGACAGATAACTTGAGCCCCTAAATACTTTGTTCAAACATTATCATTTGTACACAATGAGAACTCCACTCTTATACTTCTAAATATCTATGTTACAATTTTCTTAGCTTGCATTACAAACCTAGTACTTCTGGATTGTCGATATATCATTGTATATGATTAGTGATATTTAGGGCTCTAGGCAGATTATTAGGTATTGAATTTGCAGATATACAATACAGAATGCTCATACTTGCTACATTTTTTGTCATCATACACCTACTTGATATGCAGGTGAGTCAATATGAATGTGGGCCCTGGTTCCAGGGCTTACTACAATACTCATGGGACAAATTCTCAACACTTCCCTTCAAAGTAGGAAACTCCATTTGTGAAATGAAGAAACTCACATCCAAGGAGCAGGGTACAGCAGCTATCCACAGAATCCATGATGGTAGATACTCATATTGGAATTTAGCTAGACTAATGACTTTCAATCTTGTCTTGGGATACTGGCTTCCCATGGCACCTTTGAGCTTTTCTAGTGTACACAGACTGAACTTAACTCACAAGAATAGAGTTAAAGTCTATTTCTTACCAACTTAATGAAAATTTAAAAAGATGACTTTTGATTTGTTTCTCATGAACATTCAATAACTAGTGTCCTGACAAAACATACATGTGTCTTTTCTGACCAGAATGTGGACTTGACACAATGCCACAGCACACTTGTAGGTACTTGCTGTGTCTCTTCCCATCCAAATTACATCTTCAGTTAGGGTTTTAGAGAGAATGGCATCAGCTCTGGCTTTTAGGATCAAGAGGCAACTCAACATGATTACTTGCTTGAAATAGTTGTATCCCATAGGAAAGACTTTAACTGGACTGGAGCTGAACTGATGCTTCAGAGTGCCAATTCCTTTAGATGTCATGACTGTAAACTGTCTTGTATTTCCCCACTCTTTCTCTTTTTCTCATTCTCTCCCCTCTGTTCTCTCTCTCCTTTTCTCCCTCCCTTCCCCC
>NW_004949099.1:24911195-24949573 GCF_000317375.1 Microtus ochrogaster | reverse complement strand
AACAGGCACCTGCGTCTGACAATATTGAAAATAAACGCTGTTTTATTAGATTTTAGGTTTTGGGGAATTGATTTTCTTTTTCTTTGCCAAATCATTGCAGTATTTGGTAAGCCTCAACACCTCCCTGATAACTCAGTTGTGAGTAAATCTGTACCACAATTTTTCATTTACATTGGAAAATTAAAGCATTTCCTGGGGTCTACTTAATATTCATTCGGAACTGGAAATGGATGTTCTCATAGTCAAAGAGAAACTACAGAAATCATCTCTACTGGATCTGCTACTGCATTTCAATTGAGGCCAAAGTGTAAGATGTCACTGAAATTTACAGTCATCAGTCTGCCACATGGGCAAATGATGCTTCCTTTCTATAGGTCATGTTGTTTGTTTATTTGTGTGTTTGTTTGCTTGCTTGCTTGCTTTTTGAGATCCAGTTATTCAGTTTGTCAAACTTATTCAGGGAAGCACTTAGAATTCCCTCAACACAGAGGCATTGCTGATTTTCAAGTGTGTCTTTAGATTCAGCCCTGTACTAAAAAAATTCATAATTCATAAACTGTCTCATGTCTTTGATGTTCAAAGTAAGGGTAATGAAAGAAGCGATAACGTCATCATATGTGTGCTTATGTCTCCAACAATATCATGAATAAACATTTTTAAGATTAACATATGAATAAGGCAAAAAGGTGTCCAACCAGCAGCATCTGGCTGCATTTGGCTGAGGATAGCCATGAATGTGACCCAACACAAAGATCACAAATCAATTAAAACAGAAAGATTTGTTTTGCACTTTTTTTGGCAACTTGATTGCATATTTCTGACGTGTAAACTTTACAGATGGTACTATTATTTCTCAGCATCAAAATAAAGAAATTAGATGGTCTCTAAAAAGCATTGTAAAAAGAAAAGTGATAAATGATATTACTTCTTAAAATGTAGGATGCTATGCAACTAGTTATTAATAATCATACATTATTTCATTTATATGGACAGTTTCTTATTGAAATTGCAGAAGTTATAAATTATTTTGAAAATTAAAATATGTTAAAACGTATTTTCATTTATGTGTGCATTTACTTGTTAAAACTAGATAAGCCACAGATTTCAGGACATATATATTTTTACAATTTTATTTTATGTTTAGCTCAAAATAATAGAATTAAACTGGAGGATTAAAACAGAAGCTAAAATTTATTACTCAAATTTAATAAAGTTCTGACTTCAGAATTCTTGCATTTTGAACATATCTTAATTACAGTTTTGTAGCATTTTATCACAGTTCAAGATATTCTTCTTATGATAAGTAAACAAACCTCCCAAAAAGTAATTATTCCATTGTTGACTTAACATAAGGATGTGGTATTTAATATTGTTCATGTAGATTAAGGATAAATAGTATCCTCAGCCATAATATTTTGATTGAAATCCTTCACATCTTGGGGAAATCATCAATTTTTCTAAAAGCCTAACCCAAAAAGAGGGAATCAAGACATAGAAAATATGACCTATAGCTGTGTCTCTTAGTTGGGTTGTTATAAAAAATTTAACATAGGCAATATACTATATTGGCCTGCTTATTTTGTGTTTTTCTCAACTTATTCAGCGTTCTTTTTCATATTTTTATAAAAAGAATCCTATTGTAACAAAGCCAATACAATTAAAACATTTAAGGTACAAGAAAAGAGCCATTTCTTTGTATGCCCAGAAACAGCGAAAGACTCTGAACATCAGAATGTATACTCATAGTTCTAAATGAGAATTTTGATGAAACCTAATGAATAAGAGGCAATAGTGTTGTGTGAAAACATGAGGATATGACATAAAAATAAAAGTTCAAAATATATTGTACCAAATCAACATGTTTCTACACTCAAATACATCATGAAAATAATGATGCAGAGAGGCAAGAAGTATGACTCCCATGTAGGTTTAACTAAGACAGAGGGGAAAAAACAGTGTGAAAGTTCTTTGAAAAGATAAAAATAGAACAATAATATGATCCAGATATACTATTCCCAAATATATACTCCGTGTGTTCTAAATGAACTTATCAGAGATACTTGCACCATCATGTACTTGGATCGCATCATGATAGTCAAGTTATAGAATCAGCCTATATGTTCATCAGCAGATGAATGAAGAGATAAAATATTGTTTTATGTGTAAATAGGTGTATAGAACACAGATATTTGCAAGTAGACATTAAAGTAGATGTGCAACTGTCTAGAGAATGAATTAAAATAACAGAAGGCGAAGGAGAGAGAGACAATGGGGGTAAATATGGACATAAAATTCAGATAAATTTACCTTTGTAAAACTTACAGCTATACACATTGACTATGCAGCACGAACTTCCTGCAACTAGTGGTTAATCACACAGCACGAAGTCTGCCACACAGTGGACCAGGGAATATCCCATCAGAAATGGAGGAGGTACTCAAAAGTGCCTACCTCACCTTACGGGACTACTGGCAGTTAATATTTTCTGAGTGAGGAGTTAATATAATCACTGAAAAGTAGCACATGTTCCACTCAATAACCGACTACCTAAATTGATATAAGCACCTCCTATTAAATTCAGTGGGTCCCTCAAAAATGATAAGAAATTAGGAAGGGCTTTCTTGGACCCACTAAAATGGTTACAATACCTATAACTTAAAAGTAAAGGCTGTAGTATTGTTAAATATTGGAGTACTTGTTTCCTATGCATGAGGCTCCAGGTTCAAAACTCTCTATGTAAAAAGTATATAACACACAGGCAAACAAAATCCTCTCTCATTTCTTTCCAACAAGACTGAGGCATGTAATCGTCACTTTCTCATAAAATTAAATAGTCTTTTACCATAAAATCTAATATCTGCACTCAATTTATTTACTCAAATTAATAAAAACTAATTTCTACACAAAAGCCTGTGTAGGGATATTTATAGTATCTTTACAGATAATTTCCCCAAACTTGCAATCAACAGAGAGCTCTTCCAGTGAGGAAACAGAAAAATAAACCATAGTAAATCTGATAGATAAAACAGAACATGCTGAAAAATAACCTCACGTATTCTGTGAAATCCAAGAAGACTATATGGAAAAAGTTATATACTAATAATATGATGTTTGGGGGTTGAACAAAGTTTACAGACACGACCAAAATACCAGTTTTTGCAAGGTTTTGGGGAGGAGGAAGTATTAACTAGGTGGGGTAAAGAAGATTTCTTAGGGCATTGAAATGATCTCTGTAATGGTGGGTGAGTATCTTTTGTTCAAAACTATAGAATATACAGTTCTACAAACAATTCTCATGAACACTGGGCTCTAAGGGAATGTGATGTGGGAATGTAGAATCATATCTTATAGCAAGTCTGATGCTTTGCTATATATAGCAATTTTTACCTCCTCCTATTGCTCTCCCCCTACCCCCTCCCTCTCCAGTCCAAAGAGAAGGGTACCCTGCCTTATGGGAAGTCCAAGGCCCTCCCTCCTCCAGCCAGGTTTAGGAAGGTGTGAATCAAAAAAATTAGGATCCCAAAAAGCCAGTATATGCAGTAGAATCAAATCCCAGTGCCATTATCATTGTCTTCTCAGTCAGCCCCCATTGTCAGCCACATTCAGAGAGTCCGGTTTAATCACATGCTCGTTCAGTCCCAGTCCTACTGGCCTTGGTGAACTCCCATTAGATCAGTCACACCGTCTCAGTGGGTGGATGCACCTCTCGCTGTCCTGACTTCTTTGCTCATCTTCTCCCTCCTTCTGCTCTTCATCTGGACGAGAGCTCAGTCCAGTGCTCCAATGTGGGTCTCTTTCTCTATCTCCATCCATATGTTCATAGCAACACTATTTGCAATAGCCAGAACCTAGGTGCCCCTCAATGAAAGAATGGATGAAGAAGGTGTGACAATATACACATTAGAGTTCTACTCAGCGGTAAAAAAACAATGACATCTTGAATTTTGCATGCAAATGGATGGAAATAGAAAATACTTCACTGAGTGAGATAACCCAGACCCAAAGCGATGAATAAGGTATGTACTCACTCATTAGTGGATTCTAGCCACAAACAAAGGACATTGATAGTTCATGATCCTAGAGAAGCTAAATAAGAAGGTGAACCCAAAGAAAAGCATATATTTATCATCCTGAAAATTGGAAGTAGACAAGAACATTGGGAAAAACTTGGGAGCATGAGGGGGTTTGGTGTGGGGGGGAGGAGCGAGGGAGAGAGAGAAGGAAGAGGGGAGCTTTGGGGAAGAGTTTGGGGGAGTGGGATGGTTGAGAAGGAGGAAGGGTGGGTATGGGAGCAGGGAAGAAGATACCTTAATTAAGGGAGCCATTTTAGGATTGGTAAGAGAATTGGCTCTAGAAGAGTTCTCAGGTGTCCAAGGGGATGTCTCCAGCTAGGTCTTTGGGCAGCAAATGAGCAGGTTCCTGAACTGTAGTTGTTCCATAACCGGGGTATATTTTTAACTAGCACATGCTTATGAATAGAAATAAGTAGAAATTTGGGAAATTCATCAAACTGAGATTCAGTCAGTATTGTTATGAATCAAAAATTGCTCCCATAGTAAACCATTGAAATGATTGTTAGTCAAGCGAGAAGGATTTCTGTAACTCTGAGTGGTGGTAATTTGCAAACCATCATTTTCCATAATTGCTGTTGAACAGTGCTAACTTGTGCCTACTCTACTATACTAGGTCATAACAAGCTCAAGCTCTTCTTCGGGGCAAAAAGAAAAATAACAAATGAAGGTCACAACACAAAACAGCAGTGGATTGGGTGTTAGGTACCCTAGATGCAGTCCCTAAGAACGCATATTCTTTGACCTGAATCATGCAACAGATAGGAATCTACATGACGTATTTCATGAGATAAATTTAAAAAATAATCTAGGAATATAATCAGAGACAGGAAAAGAAACAGTAACGTGCAGAAGAAGGTGCTAACTTGTCCTGGGAGACATGAGAAACCACTGCTTACCTCAGATAGGGAACCAACTTCAGACAATTCTATCTTAGTCTAGTCTAGTTTACTAGTCTTTCAAGGAACCTGGAGGAGCCACACACAGTTGCATCATGGAAATGACTCACACAGGACTGGGCAAAAATTTCTGAAAAGCTAAATAGCTGGAGCTCTCTTTTCAGCCCCTCCCACCCTCTGTGTGGTCTAACACCGCCTGATGGTATGTATGCCCGACACAGAATTGTATGCAGCTTGAAGATTATGCAATTAAATGCGAGAGGCTAAAATCTCAGGGAAAGAAAAGCACTCTTACAAGGACACCAAGACTGGGAAATACATTCAGGGTGCATGAAAACATTGATAACTGTACCCTAACTGCACAGAAATGGACTTATCAAGAAAATAGGGGTATGAATCAAGATGCCTGGCCAAGTAGGTCTTTCTTCTCCATGCATGTGTCACGGTGTTTAAGGTGATGCTTTCCTTAACTCTTTCAGATGGGAATGAGTGAGACCCTGTTAACACAGAGACATTGGTCTGAGAAGAAGGGGCCTCTCAGCTGTTAGCAGCTGTCAAGAGTAGAATTCAGATGTGTGAACATGATTCCCAGAGTCATTCTTCTGAGAAGCCCTGAAGAAAACAGAACATAGAAGCAGCTCTCCCAGGGACTTTGGTTTGTCTTCTTGTTAACAGGGAGATGGGGAGGACAGAAGACATATTTGGGTCTATAGAGGTGAAATACATGGGGACTTCAATATGCATAGAAATTAGCGAAGGACTGTATTAAAAATTAAGCTACGATTTGTTTAATGTAGAGTAAAATGTGTTTTTTTTTTCTTTCTCACCATCATGTTGACGGTCCTAATCTCACTTTGAGGGCTAAGAATATGCAGTGGGATAAGAGCGTCACATTTTTATTATACTCTTTTGGGTGTGGGAATGCGTGGCTGTGGGGGTGTGTAGGTCAGAGGAAAATCTGCAGGTGTCCTTTCTTCCATTCTCCCATGTGTATCCTTTGAATTGAGCTCAAGGTGTCAGCCTTGGCAACAAACACCTTTCCTCAATTGAAGCATCTCACTAACCTGACAGCACCCTTCTTAATCCAAGATGAGGCACCACCAGGAAGATACCAGGATGACTAGGCACCAACTGGAAATTTTTTTCAAATATAATATAAAGGTGCTGAAAAATGTTTCATTTTAACACAGTGTTAAGTGAGAAAGCTCACCTAGAAATCCGAACATGTCTATCCCTGATACAGCATGTTAATAATACTGCTGTGAGCTAAATACAGACATCCTCTTTCCTCAGTGAAGTTTCAATGCATTAGCCTCTGGTTCTTCATTTGCTCAAACCATCTAAAAATTAAATGGGAAAGGCATCATTTTGAAACATGCCCAGAGCTGAGTGGCACGGTGCTATGAAAATCCTTAAGAAGACTAAGCAGGCCTTTCCACAAAGCACTAGCTCTCAAAGTGTAATTCTCCAGGGACAGTAATGTAAAAATCACAAAAGGATTTCCTAGAAATGTTGATCATATCAACAGATATGGTTGCAAGGACCATGGAATGCTGGCGTTTGGAGACAGAGACTAAGTTCCTCTGAAGCCTGGGCTATACAAACAGTCCAACTTTTTTTTCCTATAAAAACCAACCTTTATTCAATTCATCTAAACAGGTACACATATATGTATTTATTCATTATTTACCAAACCATGAAAGTAATTTTTAAAGTGTTTTAGTAGGATGAAAGTTTTTTTGGGATAGGATTATCTCAATATTTCTTATTTTTTTGATTTGTATTTCTAATGAAAAACTGAAAAAAATATTAATGGCTAAAGGGGGAGAGGAGTGGGGGGAGAGGAAGAAGGGTGGGAGGAGGGGGAGGGAAATGGGAGGCTGGGAGGAGGCTGAAACTTTTTTTCCTTTTCTCAATAAAATAAAAAAAATAATAAAAAAATAAAAAAACAAAAAATAGACATTTATAAGAAGTTTGAAATGATACTGCTTTAGGAAAATGACAATAATAAGTTCTCCTTTGGTGTCAAATACCCCAACAGCCAAGGATAGTAGCCTAGGTTTACAATACAAACCATAGATTTTTTTCTTTTAAGTGGGCCTTATATCTAATTTACCTTTTATCCAATTTGGCTCCCTTCAAGATTAAATCAAAAAAGAGATCAACAATTTAAACAGTCCTATAACAAATAAGAATGAAATGGTTGGGAAAATTTTCATATCCAAAAGATCCTAAACCCAAATGGATTTATAGCAGAATTCTATCAGACTTTCAAATAAGAACTATAATCAATCATTCTTAAATTATTTTTTAAAAACACTTAAAAAAGCATAAGAACAGTCCAACTTTTAAAATAAAAGTTATTTCTGTATCCTCATCCCACATTAGTGGCAGAAATTTTGGAGTGTGTCTTGGGAATACATTCTCAAGGATTCATATGATCTTAATGTAGGCTATATTTTAGAAGTAATCATATAAATAGGAGATAATGGAGGATGGACTAGGATAGAAAGGTGGGAAGGTTTTCCGATTAAACACAATGAAGATGAAAACCCCAGTAGCGAGATCTTCAGACACCTAAAAGATAGAGAGACTGAGTTAGATAAGGGCAGAAACAAATAATCGCCCATAGTTTTCAAAATGAAGAGTAGGCAAATGGCAGCCCAGAGACCAGATTTGCTCCTCGGACCTGTCTGCCTGAGCCAGCAGAAAAGTCAGCTTCAATCTGTGTGCATAGAAGGGGGAGGCTCTTTGTGCATTTATGTCACCCAGCCTGGCACTCCAAAGGCTTCTGTTCTTGCTGCCCTTGCAGAATCAGATGAGGGGTTGGCAAGATATGCATGGCGCTTTGGAGCAATAGCACTCAGCCAGGGTTGCATTTTAGAATCATCTGGGAGCTATATGGTAATAAGATGCAGGAAGGAAACCCAAAACAATTAAGCTGTGAGAGAGGGGCAGGTCCTGCTAAATGGCTCTTGGTGTTTATAAGAGGAAGTAGCTGAATCCTATCTGGTTTGAGAAATCAGAGAGAGTGAATTTATGGTACGATCAGTATTTGCTGATGGTGAAGGAGGGCAACATCCAGCTTTATTGTCTAAACCTTTTCAGAGTGCAAGGTTTTACTCTTCCATTTTATAATCATCCAGGTACAGAAGGAGTTACAAAGTCCAACATGGAACAGTGATTGGGATTTCAAACTTTATTTCCTTGGAAAACTTCGTGATTTAGCACACTTGCAGATTTTCTGAATCTTTCCTTTATTAGTTTTGGGGTATTTCAAAACTCCCCAAATTCTGGATGAATGACAGCAAGGGAAAATGATTCTTGTCTAAAGGCACAAAAATCAATTTTGCCCTGTGGAAGGTAGTTGTGCCACCCTTCGCAAGCCAATTTCATGTTTATAGAAAGTTAATGTATAATATCCTGAGCTACTAAAATAGACTCTTCGGAGTCTCCATTAAACGCATTTCCCCAGCACCTCATTAACAATTAAATGAAAAATTGTAATATGCTGATTTCACACCTGCTTGGTAGTTATGATTTTATTTTTGAAATTTAAGTTTTAACTCAACCTTCACTCTAAATTAGTGCTAAGGGTCATTGTGAGATGGAGACACAGCACACAGAGTCACTACTGTGATTATGAAGAACAGTTGAAACTATTTTCTTCCCTTTGCCAGGGTCTACACAAGTAAGCTACCATATAAATATAACTCTAAGCCCCTGACTCCTAAGTCATTTTCAAAGTCACTCCAGGAAAAAGAAAATAACCAGTTTCAAGGATGACCTGTGGGTACAACAGTTGGATTTCATTAGAAAAACTTCACAACTTTTCCCTCGATGGCGGTTAGCAGATTGGAGCTTCTCAGTACATGCTTCCTTAGTTTTTGTTCCCACCCACCAAGGTCTAGCCAGCACCTGCCCAAACGTGAACCACTTCTGTGTGTGACTTATGCATTTTCTGTTGCAAAATAGCATAACATCAAAATTGTATAAGTCATAAACAAAAAGTTCATGTTGTATGAGAGATCCAAGAAGTCCAAGGTCAAGGATCTGATGATGGCCTTCCTCCTGGAAGAATCCCAAGGTGTTGGAAGCCATCGTCACATAGTGGGTGCCAGGAAGAATCATGTTTATGTTGTGCTCTCTCGCCCTTTTGCCTCTTTTGTTGCAATTGTTTAAAAATGTTAGGTCTATTAGTTCCATTCCTTGCTCTCAAATAACAAACAAGAAGCAACTTTAGGGAAGAAAGATTCAGTGCAGCTTACAGTTTGAAGTGAGATAGTCAATCCTAAACATAAAGTTATGCCTGGAGGAGCTTAAGGCAGTTAACTGATCACACTGCAACCACAGAGCAACGAATGCTGTTCTCAGCTAGCATCTCCTCTGCATCTAATCTAGTCTAATGTCCTTGGATTAGGGTACTTCTACCTCCTTCAATTAACCTGTTGTAAATCACGAATATGCCAAGGGGTTGTCTCTTCAGAATCTAGTTCCTGCCAAGCTGACAAAACAGAACTAACCACCCATTATCCAAGAAATCTACTATGGAGCTATACCTTCAAGCTCTCTCACTGTTCTTATAATACAAACCACAATCCCAGAGAACCTAGACAACAATGATGACTCTAAGAGAGATGTGCATGGAACTGATCTACATGGGAAGTAGAAAAAGACAAGATCTCCCGAGTAAATTAGGAGCATGGGAACCATGGGAAAGGGTTGAAGGGGGGGGAGAAGAAGGGAGGGGAGCAAAGAAAAATGTAGAGCTCAATAAAATCAATAAAAAGAAATGAAATGTAAAAAAAAAAAAACACATTCAATTCAATCATGGAGATCTGCTCATATAACCCTGATCACCTGCTAAAGGCTGTATCCAAACCACAAATATCAGACTGTTTCCTCCTCCTTAAACAATACTAGGGGCCATTTAACTTTACTATGAATTTCTTTTGGGGTTGGGTATAACAAATAATCTACACTCAAAAATTGATTGATTGGTTGATTGATTGATTGAGCTATTTTACAGGGAAACACATTCCAACTTATGCTGCATTTTAACTCAAAATATTTTAAATGTTTTATTTTTATGTTTAATTATGTGTGTGCATTTTTATCTGCGTGAATATATGCATTGAGTGTACTACCCACAGAGGTCAGAGACATCAGAACTGGAGTTATGGGTGGTTTTGAGCTGCTTTTCATGAATGCTGGGTAATGGACACTGGTCCTCTTCAAAGACAGTAAGATCTCTTAACCATTGAGCCATCTCACTAAGCCCGTCAAAACTTATTTCTGAAAGACAGCCAATTACAAATCCCAAATGCACAGTATTAGTTAGGATCCAATTCTTTGGAACAACACTGTCATCAGAGAGAAATATCAGAAAGCATCACTATTATGTATGAGCAATTACCAAATGCCATTACAAATGAAAACAAAGGACACTTTGTGTAACAAAGGGTGTCTCCCCTGAAACCAAAGTAAAAGTTCCAGTGCAGTGTATGTAAAGTTAGTTAGTTGCAGTTACATTTAGAATCACACTTATTTTATAATACTTGGAAGAAAGCCAAGAGCCCATTTTAAAATAGGAATTGCTCGCATTTTTAAAAACATGATTTTGTAAGTTACCCAATGCCCAGCTTCTGTGTGAATTATCCCTAGAATAAATCTGTTTGAGGAGGTTATATTTAATGTATATCCCAAATTACGAGCTGAAAGCTGCTGCTGAGTTGAAAACACAATTTCATACATTTCATTCATTTAACATAAACAGAGCAGGCACTTAGTTCTCCCTAGGTAAGGCTGTGCGGGGTAAAGAATAACAGTGTTTAAGCTTTCATAACTCACAAATATTTGCTTTCGGCATACAATTTGTGGGTATATCTTGGGTTATATACAAACAATCAGCTCTCGTCTCACCTAGACTGCATTGCAGAAAGCAACTTCCATTAGCCTCTGCCTATATCAGCAAACATACCATTCCCTGACTTGGTTTTATTTCTCAGCTCTTGTAATTTTTTGAAGCTACTTATGTGATTGTCCAGTGTGTTGTATTGAAACAGAAGGCTTTCTTTTGCCAACTAATACTTTTCCCAATCCTTCTACTTCTAGTCAGAAAAAGTGAGTGTTAATAGTTCTGGTTCCTTTTCTATTTTGGATTGTGTTTTTCCTTGACTGTGGGATCCTATTTGTTCTTTATCTTACTGCAATACTATATATCTTATAAATTCATTTGGTCATCTGATCATGCTCAGGAATATCAGCGGAGTATGTTGTTGTGTGTGTTATATGTATGTGTGCACATACATATAACAACAGGCGTTGGCACGGATGAGGTTCAAATCCATTTGCCTTTACCACGCCCTCCTCCATTTCACTCTTTTGAAAGACAGTTTCTCATGGAGCTTAAAGCCTAACATTTCTGCTACACTGTGTGGCTAGCAAGACCCCTGAATCTTCCTGTGTGTACATCTTAGCACAGGAATTACAAAGACAAGCTACCAAATCTGCCTTTAAAGTGGGAGCTAAGGATAGACTTTAAGTCCCCAGGTTTATTTACCAAGCAATTTCCCCACTGTGCCACCTTCCAGCCCTTTCTCTTATTTTTATCAACCATTTTATTGATTCCTTATCATAGAAATGCACGCAGACTCATAAACTCTCCTGGAGTCAGGATTAGCACATCACCCCAAGTCCAACTTTGACCAAAGGGGCATCTGATGACGGGATGCCCTTCCTGCAACTCTTTACTTTCTGGGCAGGTAGGCAGATAAAGGATATAATGCTTTCAAAGGGCTTGCTCCTTCTCAGCAGGAGCATCTTTGGAAGATATAAAATGGAGGGTGCTGACATAGCCCAGAGTGGAAGACAGCAAGGCCATCTGGTGCACTTTCTATTGTACAGTAAAGGGCAGATCTAACAAGACAAAACACACCATAGATCACATCTCCGTGGCCTGCTAAGTCCTACCCACTCAATTCTCAGCCAGAAAGCACTGTGCACAGCACAGAACACAGACTCTCTTTCCTAGAATGTGCTATCTTGTGCCTCTATTCACATTTTAGGTATAACTTTTAAGTTAAGCATCACATTTCTTTCTTGGGATAGAACGTCTCTAGAAGTGGGAAATAGTAACCTTATTTATAGCACTCTCTAAAAGTGACAGAGTAGACCTATTTGCCTTTAGGAAAGACAGAAAAAAATGTATTAATCCTCTCTTTGCCACTGATACACACTGGCAAGTGGTACATGCTAACACTTTCTAATGAATAGTTGTTCGTGAATTCTATTTATAGAAACTGAGGAAAGAGCCTGCTATACCATAAACTCTGCCTGCTTGTTTTGGGCTACTAAATTGCACACATAGACACTTTTTCCACATAAACTTGAGTCATATCGTAAGTCTGAGTCTACCAGATTTCCCTTTGGAGTACATCCATAGAGAGCTAGATTGCTGGAATCAATTAAGGAACCTTGCAGTGGGTATCACCTCTTATATTATGCTCACATATGGTGAATCTGAAAACAAATTTAATCTCTGAGGAAAACTTCACAACTATCCAACTGACCAATCACTTACATAAGCTCTGGGTTTTAAAATGTAGATTCCAGGATTTAAACTCAGGTCCACTTTCTTGCAACAACAAGCATTTTCCTGACTGAGGCATCTCCCCAGCTTCATAGTCTTCCCAGCTTCATAGACTATGAAGAATCTCTAGGGGTATTCACATTTGTGGGGCCCACATTCTGTGACTTTTGCAAACCAGTGGTCGTCCAGAGAGGTGTTGGCATGGTGCAATGACACCTCCACCAACATACAGGGATGCCATTCTAACCATCAGATGACACCTGTTGCTCCTCCCTGTGGTGTGACTGTCTTCGAATTTGCTACATGAGAAGCTAACATTCTCCAGAATTGCAAAATTCTTCACAGAGCCAAAATAAGATTTAGAATGCCAATAATCTACTGTGTGGCTTGGAGGCCAGATGCTCTAGCAAACAGTATGTTTTAAAATCCACTTTGCAAAGAGATTTAAAATGAGTATCTGAGAGGCTGTGGCCACAAGCAGCTCATTTGTTCTGTAATCGCTCCATCTGGCTCCCGACCACCAGCAGGCCTAGGCCAGTGTGTGCACTTGGAACATCCTACAGGACGCACACACTTTTCTCCATAAAGAGCTTCAGTTGTGCTTGCAGCAAGGTCTTAAGGACCCAGAGTTTTCCATGCTTTGATTGGGTGGCCAGATTCTCACGCCCTTCCTTTGTGTCCCTTAGCATCTGTCTGTTTTCTTCCAGACACTTCATTTTCAGGGAGACAATAATGTATTCCACTGGCAATGTGGATTTCCTTCCAATTATTCAGAAGATGATGGCTTTGGAAGCTGAGCATAAAGCTTAATTTCTTAACTTGACCAGCACGCCATGATCCTCTTACCCTAAATTTAAGTTTGTTTCTAGCCCTACATCTATGCTCATGTGGGTTGCCTTAAAAGGACTCAATAGGTTATTAAATCGAGAAGGACATAAAGAAAAAAGGAAAGATGTTGGGTGAGGATTTTGGAGGAGATAAAATAGGGGTGCAGGGTTTTCTTATGATTGAAATACAGGGCGTGGATATATGGATTCTCAAAGAATGAATAAAGTATTGTTTATATAAGGATTAAACTTCAAAGAAAAAGAAAGCTACCAAGGAAACATTGTATTACAGGGTTTACACTGTATGCTTTTCGGATTGTGAGTTAAACTATGTCACTCATAGAGTGTAAATGACTAAATGTTAATCTTCTCCACCTGGGCGGGTTCAACTGAAAAATTAAAATAGTGTATGAAACAAATATCCATTCATTTTAAAAAACTGTGTGCATGTGCTTGTCTGTGTGTGTGTACGTGTGTGTGTGTGTGTGAGTGTGTGTGTGTGTGTGTGTGTGTGTGTGTGTGTGTGTGTGTGTGTGTGTGTGTGTGTATGGGTATGTGTTTAGCTCTCAGAGCTCCAGAGTAGGATCCACTCTGGAGCTTGCGTTAGAGGTGACTGTGAATCATTCATTCCATGTCTACTGGGAACAAAACTCCAGTCCTCTCCAAGAGTGACAAGTGCTCTTCACAGCTCAGTCAGCACTCCATCGCCAGATGCTCATTTTAAAGGATTGGAAGAAAGATAAGAAGATGAAATAAAAGTGCCTGGCATAATATACAATGAAGAGTATTCATCCTGTTGAACTTCTAAGTGAAAAGAAAGATGGAGATAAAAATGTTCCTCTGAACTTTCTAAAGGCCAGTCACTCAATTAGAGAAAGAGGAGTGGAAAAAACGAATGACTCAGTAAAAACAACAAAAAAGAAAAAGAACAGGGAGAAAAAAACATTAAAAAATTGCAAATGTTAGCTATTCAGAATTATAATGTCTCACAAAGCTAATTCTCTTCATAGAAGAGTGATGGGAACTGTACACCTGTGGACAAGAAGCTGAAGGCCTGTTGCACACAAGCATACCTCAGCAACAGCGCTCTGAAGACCTGATCCATACTCACGAGTACACTGCAGCAATTGTTTCCAGTGTGGTAACATTTCAATTGTATTTAATAAATAATGCCTGCCTGAAGATCTGAGCGTAAAACATTCCCACTGGTCAGTCTTACAGAGCAGGTAATGGTAACAGACATCTTTAATCCCAGTAGCCACCATGACTTGTACCTTTATTTCCAGTACCCACACTAGTTGCCATAGAAACAGGGTGGTGAATGCCTTTAATCCCAGCCCTAGAAGATTATAAAATGGGGTTTAGGGGCAGTTCTCAGACACAGTCTCATTCTGAGATTCCTGGAGGCAGGATTGCCACTTTGGACTGAGGTCGAGGTAACAGCCAGTGGCTGATTTATTTGCTTTCCTGACCTTCAGGCTGAACCCCAATATCTCTCTTTGAGTTTTTATTAGTTGTGCTTCATATTTGTCATATATTACAGATAAAATTTACATGCTATTGCTAGGTTACTATCCATGATCAGCTGGATCTAAACATATCACTGTGTGTAGTAGATGTGAGCCTTTCTACCCACTCTTGTCTTTATATTTGTGGGAGACAGAAAAGGGAAGCCATGTTTGAGGAGAATCAGTGTCTAGAGGCTCATTCCTGTGGGGCACTAGCACCTGAAGTTATTGGGTGTGGGGTAAGCTAGTTTTAGTGGATATTCAGAAAGATCAACTCAGCTTCTGAAAATATTGCTTTGCTTTTTATTAAAATGAATCATGAAAATGTACCCCAATGGAATATGAATATCTTTATGGATGCTGCTCTGTGATGTAATTGATTTATGTTGACAAAAGAGTAATAAAGAGTCTGCATTCTAGGAATACTCTTTTTAGCTCATGTCCTCCTTCAAAAGCACAATTGCTGTAGAGTCTCTCACCTGATTTGCCCTTCTTACTTGAAAGGCTCCCTTGCTAGGATTCCCCAAAGGGGAAGTTTTAAGGGGAACTATGAGTCTCCTTACCTTATTCTGTAGTATGAACTTTAGAGAATGGACAGAGGAAAAAGATTCCAGCAAAGCACCTACATGTTCCTACTTCTGAGTCCCTGCTGAAGCAGTTTCTCTCCAGCTTAAGGAGCTTTCTCTTCTTCATCCTGTCACATCCACCTTGTGTAAGCCAGATACTGCCTCAATACTTCTCAGTTATCCCCAAGGATGTTCATGCTCCATCTTCTATTTTCTGAAGTTACTAATCAGAAAATGTATCATATTGCATCTCTCTTCCAGAACAATCTCTACTCTATATTAAAATCCGCAACAAGCCCCACCATAACATACTCATTTTCACATCTGCATTTACTGGAATTTCCACTGGGAAATAGTAGGTGCTATTGCATAGTATCTTATGCACTGTCCTGAATTTTCCTTGGTGTGTATGTGCACATGGGTATTATGTGTTGCTGGATTGTCCACAGTTTCACAGCTGGAACAGTTGTTGTTTTTTTACCATAAAATGTCCCCGATTTACTGGGCAGAGGATACCACCACAAAAACACAAGGATATTCTGATAGATATCCAACTTTTCGTGAACTTTAATTATAAGATTAGCATGCTACATTGCTTTTTAAATGCTTCTTTTTTTTTTGCAAAAAACTACAAAGGGAGGTCTTTGTCTTCCTTATTCATTCATTACCTCATGTATGGGGACATATTTTAGATACCAAGATCAATAAGAAAATACCCCATTTCCTTCTATCAAGGGAAACTATAAAGTCATGGATAAAACAGAAAAATTCCTGGAGCTGGAATTTCTATGAGAAAGGTGGGCTGAATGCAGGAGTAACCTGGTGTGGTATGAAGCTTCATGAGATGGCTGGTGTGGTTTTGTCCAAAAATAAACCACAATTATGGATATCACTGGACTAGATTGACAGGAATACCCCTAAGGGAGAATAAAATAAAACCCATGCCTTTTATTATCAGTTGGTATGCACCGTAGAATCCAGACAATCCCCAAGATAATAGTAGGTAATCTAACACATCTCATGAATATTGTCTTTCAGAAAAAAGTATTCTGTTACTGCTAGCAATATCTTTCTGCTAGCTCCTCTCTGTCACCTATCTAATAAGCCTGTGTGTGACTTACACACCATGAATAAGCAGATGTATTCTGTGGGCATTTTGGGATTTGCTTTCATCTGAAAAACTTAGAAGCAAATAAATAGCTTTCCTAAAACATATTATCAAACAGGAAACATCTCCGGGCAAGCCTTTGTTATCTGTCAGCTTTCTGTCACGGTCATATAGCCTGATTAAGGCAGCATGTTGATTCAACACATGAAGGTTTCTGAGACTCAAGAGAGCACCACAAGTCAGGAGAACAGAGATGGAGTATAAACTAAGTCTTCCTACAGAATGTAAACAGTTGGCAGGACAGCACTCAGCCCCTCGTATTCAAAAAGGTTTTTGTACGATGTCACTGTGCAGCCTTCATTTTACAGATAAGAAACTAAAATGAAAATATGAGTAATCTAATATAACAATAGAGGGAATTCTCTGCTCTTCTATTGAGGAATTATGCTCTACACAAGTCTTCAGGGGAGACCAAATCTATTACTACTTAACTATGGAATGTTTGTAAAGGCAAGTGGGGAAAGGTCAGTTGTTTGGTGTATTAAGCAGGTTATCTGCTCTTCCCTCAAAACTGATCTAGCCCAGGGTTTGTAAAATAATCTTGCATGAGTTTATCATCTACAGTACACAACCAGCTTTGAAAGTCAAATCATTTGCAGAGATGACCAGGCAAATAATAGAAGCAGCTTTTCAAGGGCATAAGCTGTGTGGCATTGTGTCCTTGAAGCGTTATCTTGGGTAATACTCAAAACCACTCTGTGAGAAAAGCTCTCTTTTCAGTGCAGAGAAATATAAAATAACATCAAAAACAAAATTCTTGAATTACAGAAAGGTTAAGCCATTTATATGAAGTCTGAGAATAAATAACAAAGTCAAGGGTGATCTGGCAAGTGGAACTGAAGAAAAGATGGGACAACTATAGAGCCTAATGTAGCCTACTAAGTAAGCTGAACTGAATCACAACTATGGCCATTCTTTTCCTCGTTGGTGCATGTACTTTTGAGTTTCAGTGATGGTGGAACTCATATGGTTAGCACAACCCAAAATATTTACTATCTTTCCCACTGTGGTTTGACTGTGTCCTCACCAAAGTTTCTGTGTTCGAAATTTAATTGTGGAAAGAATATATTAATTGTAACAAGAGACCACACATTGGGAAGGTAATTGAGGTTTGATGAGGTCCTAAGGGTGGGGTCCCCAAGATGGAATTTGTATCTTTACTAAAAGAAGAGACCTGGGATAGCATGCTTGGTCTGCAAGTGCACAGGATGCTGTTTTTGAGTGAGATAGCAGGAAGGTGTCTACCAGATACTGAACAGATGTTGGCAACATGTCTGTGTACTTTCTATAACCGAGCCAGATAAACTTCTATTCTTTGTAAACTTCCCAGTCTCAAGTATTCTGCTAGAGTAATAGAAAAAAAAAAAACAAGGTATGATTTTACACACATACACACAAGATGTGAGAGAGGAGGGAAGGAGGTATGATGGCTATTCTAGTGTCTGAATCCTGAACCTCATTAGCAAGAGTGACTTGTAGTTGTAGCTATTTTATGCTATTTTATTAAATGTAGCAGTTAAAGCTCCCTGCCTTTCTGCAACAATATCCAAGAAACACTTATTTTCTTCAGATTTGGCATACAATTTGTGAAGTCCAGCACAAAATGAAATTGGCAATCTTCGGTATAACACGATTTTTATAGGTGGCAGCAGAAGAGCAGATTGTCGAGCATTGGGTATGTTTTAGCTGTTGTACAGGTCACATACCCATGGAGATGTTCCTACTCTTAACATAGACTCTCTGTGCCATAAGGAGGAACATGTCACTGAACCTCATACTTCCAACCATAGGTAATCTTCTAAGGTAGAAATAAGGCAATGCAACCACCTAGGAGGTGTTTATAACATGCAGAGCCTTGTTCTTCACACTCAGCCAGCCACTCTAACTCTCCTTGCATCATTTATAAGGTCTTTGTTTGCTTGTTTCAGTTATGTGACTGCATGATTGTGTGCCACTTGGTGTGGATGCTAGGAACTTAAGTAAGTTCCTCTGCAAGAGAAGTAAGCACCCTGAACTGCAAAGTCACTTCTTAGCCCTATGCATCAGTTTCAAGACTACCTATGAGTCATCAGTAGCTATATTGTGTAAATGCTGACCAAGTCAAGTTTTGGAATTCTGATTCAAGCAAGCATTCCACAAAGGGTAATGCAATACCTCAGTTTTTACTCAAGAAATATCTATTTTAGAATGAAAATGAAGCAAGAATTTAAATAAGATCAGGAATGAAAAGGGGGGACATAACCACAGACACAGGAAATTCAGAGACTCATTAGATCTTACTACAAAAGCCTTTATGCCGCAAAACTAGAAAATGCAAAAGAAATGGACATTTTTTTAGATAAGTACCATATACCAAAGCTAAACCAAGACCAGGTGAATGATCTAAATAGACCTGTTAGTCGCGAAGAGCTAGAAACTGTTATCAAAAATCTCCCTTCCAAAAAAAGCCCCGGACCAGATGGTTTCAATGCAAAATTCTAACAGAACTTCCAAGAAGAGCTAATACCTTTACTCCTTAATGTATTTCACAATATAGAAACAGAAGAGTCATTGCCAAATTCCTTTTATGAAGCTACAGTTACTCTGATACCAAAACCACACAAAGACCCAACCAAGAAAGAGAATTACAGGCCTATCTCACTCATGAATATCGATGCAAAAATTCTCAATGAAAATAGTTCTTGAGAGACCTTGAACAAAATGTCTGTCAACCTCTTCCTTTTGCTCACAGACCTAGTCTGAAATGGTGTCCAAAACGCATTTCTTTATTTACTTATTTATTTGTTGAAGAGACTGAAGAAGAAGCCGAGAGTAGATTTCCTATAATTCTCTAACTAAACATCACTTCTAATAATTCAAACAAAAGGCCTTGTTCTCTGATAAATGGAGTTGATTCATCACTTTGGTGCTGTGCTTCAAGGAACACATGTAGAATAGTAATAACTGATAATTTGCTCTCTGAAGCAGGTTAGACACAATATTTTAATGGTTGCAACCTATGTAAACACATTAAATTCTGGTGAGCAGGGAATATTGGGGAAGCATTGTATCCGTATGAATGGTCACAGGGTGAGGCATAGGAGCTGAATTCACTAAATATATTGAATATATTCAAAATGAATCAGACAATGGCAAGCATACTATGATTTTGGTTTTTTTTTTTTATCAAGGTCACCATTTGACTCAGACATTCAGTGGCCTAAGAGCTTTCTCTAACAAGTACACAATAAAAATGCAATGATCATAATGGCCCAATATAAGGCATGAATGCAATTATGTGCTATCTACTTTATTATAATTGTAGCAGCCCTGATTCAAACAACTGGCATATGGGATTGGAGTGGCATTTAGTATCTTTCCATGTATTTTTATGTGATTTTCATTATATCCTCATGCTATTGCTATAAAAAGACAATGTCACAGTGATACTGAAAATCTGAAAATAAGTGATAAGTAATTTAAAGTCAGTCATCTGAGAGAATAATTATCTTGACTTGTAGTCTAATGTACTTTGCTCAGTCAATAAAGCACTCTTGTGTTTTCATGTTTGTTTCTGTTCTCTGTGTTTCTTTTTTACATTTGCTTTTGCTTTTTTCTTGATTGGAAGCATTGAATGTCCTCCTGATTATTCACACTTTCCATCACCCCTTTGTGACCAACAGTAGTGCTCCATGTGTTTCTCTCTGCATATCCGCTGGGAAGCTAGCTCTGATAACCCTTGTCTCTCACTCATGATACCAGTGTTAGTCACCCTGACCATCCCTCCATCTTTTTAAGCTACTCTCTTTGGTTTCTAGAACTTATAACTACGTGCCTTACACAATTCATTCACAAACAAACTAGAATTATTGCAGATTTTTTAAAACATAAACACATGTAAATGTTTATATTTTTATATGAATGCTACTCACTAATGCATTCTTTCTGCTCTATAATCATAAAATCTTTCTAGCTTTTTTAATTGAAAATGAATTCTTCACACATACAATATATCCCAACTATGATTTCTATTCCCTCACTCCTCCTAGCTGCTGCTACCTCCCTTTCCTCCAGATGCACAATAACAGGCCTCCAAGGGGCAATAGCCAAACAAGATAAAATAAGACAAGACAAAATCCCTCATATCAAGGCTGGACAATGCAAACCAATAGGAAGGAAAGAATCTCAAGAGCATGTAAGAGTCAGACATACACCTGCTTCCACGGTAAAGAGTCTAACAAAAACACCAAACTAACATGCATAACATACAGTTTTGAACTAATATGTATATGCTTCCAACCTACAGAGAAATGAAAAAGAAAATCTTTGTTTCCCCATAATGGTCATTGAGAGTTATAAAAAATGGTGTCATCCTTCAGAAATAAATCCCAAGCAAGGCAGAATCTTCTGTGTTTTTGGTATTTTCTTGGTGTACACACATATGTTTAGTTCACTTTATTTTTTGATTTATGCTTTTGTTACAGCTTTCATTATTCAGCAATATCTTGCTCCAAATATGTGATTCCGACAACATCTGTTCACTGCTTCCTTTACAGAATATATAACTAAACATTAAATTATGAAGAGTAAAGACTATACTTCCCAGCCTTACCTGGAGACTCAACTGATGTCAAGAGATATAGCAAAGGATACTGATAATATCTAGCCATGCTGTGCCTTTTAAAATATGAAGTAGCACCCTCTTACCTCCACTTTCTCCATATGAATGTTCTTGTTAGTAAGAGCAATGCCCTTGAGGTGGTAAAGACAGAGTCACCGAGACTTCTTGGAGAGATGCATACAAACCCACTCAGCCATTAGTGGGACAGAGAATCATTGATCTCAAGATTTTGAACTATTTCTAGTTTTACTATTACATGTGACTATATCTATATTGTCACACTACAAATGATAAATTCCTTTTTGATTTCCATAGATTTGAAAAAATAAAATTCAGGAAGCAACTCCATTTTAATGTGGTGATTTATCTATGTCAACAGTTTTCATTTGGTGATTAAGTCTGTTCTTCAGTCAAGCCCTTTGTGCTTCCTCACCCAGGTTCATTTTTCTGATAAGAATTAGTTCCTATGTTACAAAATCATATTCCCTGTGTTTGATTGATATTTTAGAGTGTCGAAGAAAGGCTTTTCGAAATGCTCTCTGCTCCATTTCCAGCCACAAGGTAAGTGCCAACTCATGAAATTATCCCGCCCCAAACAGTATTTTGACATCTTCAATTACCCTTTTCCCCTAAATACATACACACAAAAAATAAAGAAGAAATTATGAAAGCTAAGTAAAGCACAAGAAAATAGGCAAAGAGATTTACAGTTGGCTCACAGACATTTACACATATGATATGGTGTCTTAGGAGTTTTTCAAAGATGGGGAACTATTTGGAAGAAGTGCATTATGAGACAGAATTCCAGAAGTGAAGAGTTGGTTAATCTCTTGCGTGGAATCACAGAATCTCTTTTACAATGTCCAGAAAATATAGTAGATTCAATCAAAATAATGCATACATGAGGATAAACATGAACACACACACATAGGTAGACATCTCCCCAGTACATACACATGCAACATTTAGTTCAGTTTGACCATTTTCACAGACCATGTGTGAATCCCATAATGCAAATCTAGACTTGCAAATGGTCTTCTGGTGTGAGAATCAAGACATGATTGTGTTGCCACACACAGCTCTTACTTCTACAAGGTCTGTCATTCCAGTGTCCTGTTGCTCGGAATGTCCTACAGTCACCTAACACTTTGGGCACAAGAGGAGAACAGCATGATATGAATGAAGCCAGATGAGGCAGACACAGCTGAAGCCCAGTGTGACAGCATACTTAGCACTGAACATGAGACACTCTCTGGAACAACTCAGAAAGAATGGAGTCTTCTGAACTTCACAACTAGAATGAAAGTATTTGATTTGATACCACTATAAATACCTATATCCAAATCGCTGACAGTATAATTTACCTGTTTTTGCCTAGATTTTCAGTACACCTGGTTTAGTAAACTACCCAATCCTTATTTAACAACTCATGACAAAGATAAAGGGAGAAACGGAAACCACAGTGGCTACTTACACAGTCTCTTCCAGAGGGGCTTATCAATGGACATCGGAAGCACACAGTGGTGTAGGGTGTCTATCACACTTGTGAACCCCGAGACTAGATAAAATCAACCTAAGATCGGGGGAAGACTTAGGAATAAATTGGCAGGAATTACCCATAGAGTGTATGGGGGAAGTCAGAAAGAGAGATAGAGAGGTGCTTTGTGAGGAAAAGGGAGGGACTGGGTGTTTGAGGTATTTTGATTTGGAATGGCTGTAGAGAAGCTCTCTTGCTAGGTCTCTGACCAAAAGGGAAAGATAAGCTGGTTGTTTCTTGGCTTTCTGAGCTAAAAAGGTTTTCATCCCAACATCTGAGTATTTATTGGTAAATAGAACAACAGTAACTTAGTTAAAAACTACATTTCATGGCAGTGGCAGGGCCAAGAGAACTGGAAAGACCTTCAAGGTTGTGACCTAACAGCAGTGTGTTGACTGGTTGGAGCCACAGATGGTAATTAAAGTATCAGTAGATCCAGGGGGCAGTAACTACACCTATGGAAAGGCAACAACAAACTGGGGATTTACCCTGGACAAAGGCCTCTATAGAAAGTATAAGAATCATGATTTAAAGCTAATATTTTTAATATGGAACAAGAACTAAACCACACTCTATTGTGTCATATATTATTTGAGCTGAAAAGATGAGTCTGCTGGTAAAGGAGCTTGAACCCAAAGCTGGCAGCCTGAGTTCAGTTCCCATGACCCACATGGTGGAAGCAAATAACTGCCTCCTACAAGCTGGCATCTGGTGTGCACATGTGCCTCAAGGCTCATGTGCCTCACCAAAAAATAAATTATAAAGAAATAAACAGAATATAATCATAAATTAAAAGCCTCATAGAGATAAATACCTTTCCTCTTTTTTCATTAATTTGAGGAATATTTTACATGTTATTAACTAAATAATTTTTCTAATGAGGTTCAATAAGCTTTGACACATGTATTACCACTAATATGAAGCTAGAATCATATCCATAATGCTAAAATGTCTATTCTGTCATTAACTCAACCCATGTAAACATTGTTCAAGTTTATTAGCATTGACAGTCCAAAAATGCCAGTGAAATAAAACTGTTTTTCTCTTTATCTTGTGGAAGCTGACTTTACTTGAAATGTGTCTGAAATAAAGCCACAGCATTGTTTATATTACCACAGACATGTATTGTTAAAGGACCAAAGCATCTTCTAAGAAATATGAAGCTGAGCAATGTCATAAATGTCTGATCATCACAGAGTAATCCTACAAAATTCTAGATCATAAAATGTGCCAGTGTTCCAAGGGACATGATTTTTCTATTTTGTGCATCAGTTTCCTGATCCTACAAAATACTACACAGCACACAGTGTTCTTGTGTTCTTGAAGAACTTCATTTACATCAAGGGTTTGAAATGACAATTTCATCTATTTGCCCCAAAGCATAATTCTTTTAAAATTTATTGTTTTGATTCTGATCACATGTCAGGGTACAAAGATAAAATTCTGTTTTACAAAATAAGAACATGCAATTTTGCAAGCAGTATAACATGATAAGAGCTTTTATTAAACTATCTTGATGCCTTTGTAGAAAATGTATTTGTGTTTATGGGTCCATTTCTGGTTACTGATTCTTTTGAACTTATCAATATTTCTACTTTTATGTCAATGTGACACTCTGGATCATTCTAACTTTGTAAGTCTTAAACTCCCTCTTTCTAAATCCTATACTGCTGATTGTTTTCAAGACTTGGTTATTAGCTCTTCTAAGTCATGAATATTTTCATATAAACTTCAGAATCAGCTTTGCAACATTTACCCAAGAAAGTCCTACAGGGAGTTTAAGAACTGCATTAAATCTACAGATCAATTTTGCTATTGTTTCCATAGCAAGTTCTACCAGGAGCTGTTTTAGATGCATTCATATTTCATTCAGGCCCACAAGGCTCAAATAGGCAATACCCAATGCCAGCCTAAGTCCTCAGAGGGAATTAGGTCTCTGTGAACTTTTCAACAGGAATTGTCAAGTGTTCTTGCTCAGCTGAAGTAGTCCAGAAATCTAACAGCTATTCAGGTATTATCTCTCATCTGTAATGAGAGCTGAGGCGAAATGAAACAACACCCCATTGTGGACTAGTTGTAGTATAATAGATCTTATATAAACTCAAGCAAAGCCCTTTGTTTTAATAATGAAAATAACCATAATGAATATGATTGTATACTGATGAAATAGTTTTTTGTTTGTTTGTTTCCAAAGTACACTTAACCATGGTCATCAAATTTAAGGTGCCACACCCCATAGCAAAATTATGTTCTACTTTCTCTTCTGTTGATGTGATAAAATATCCTCACAGAAAAGAAACTTGGGGCATGAAGGGTTAAATTAGGTCATAATTCTAGTTTATAGCATATTGCTGCAAGGAAGTCAAAGCAAAAACATAAAGCTATAAGAGATACAGACAAACAAGAGCAGAGAGAGAAGGAAAATATATGTGGTTACTTGTGCTCATTGTGCCCTCTACATTTATTTAGTCAAAGACCCAAAGCAAAGGAATGGTGCCACACACATTGGAAAGGTCTTCTCACATAAATTAAAGCAATCAAAACAGTTGCCCATAGTCATATTCAAGGTCAATTAGATCTAAACAATCCCCCACTAAGAATAGCTTCTCAGATGATTCTAGGTTGTGTTAAGATGATAATTAGAGCTAATCATTACAGACACCTTAGTCTGAGCCCTTTGCACCGTGTAAAGCACATGGCATGCACACTATCTCTGGACTGTTTATCAGTAAGGCAGCCAAGATATAAGCTCACATTTTTGTTAACTCTTACCCAAGTGCTATGATTCAACCTGCAGGGATTCAGACAAGAAGTTTTGGAAAAAAAGAGTGTGTGCATATTAGTTATAGAAACCAAATTAGAATTAGTTATAGAAACCAAATTAGAATTAGTTATAGAAACCAAAACTTCTCACTTTGCTAAGAAAGGAAATATTTCCATCCTGCTCATCAAAACTATTAAAAAAATCTCTGTATCTTAGTAATTTTTCAATTGTTGTGATAAGACACAATGACCTAGGAAACTTTTCTTTAAAAAAAAAGCATTTAATTTCAGGATTACAGTTTGAGAGAGTTAGAGTCAATGACTATCTTATCTTGTCTTGAAGCATGGCAGAAGGCAAAGAGCCATGGTACTAGGTACTAGAGAGTTAGCTGAGACCCTATATCTTGATCCACAGGCACAAGACTAACTGGGAATGATGCATGATTTTGAAAACTCTAAGCTCATCTCCAGTGTCACCCCTCCTAACAAAGGCATTCCCCCGAATCCTTCCCTAACTGCTCAACCAACTGCCTATCAAGTATTCAAACATGTGAGCCTATGGGGGCCATTCTCCTTCAAGCCAGCACAGCCCACATGTATAAAATGCATGAATTTCACTATGGGGTATTGGAGAATCAGGTGTGTATATGATCCCTGAATGCCTGAATTGCTGTGAAACTTTCTGCAGGTCGGCAGTGTTCAGTTAACCAACATGTACACCTGTGCATAGAAACCTGAAGTAATTACCTCAAAAGCTGCTTGGAAAGCTCACATATCGTGGTTTGCAAACCTCAAGTATCCAACCAGTGGCCGTGTTTCATGGTGATGGAAGATTGGAGCCATTTTCGAAATTCACAGTCAATCTCTCCTCCCTTTTTTCCAACTCTCTAGTTCATGCAAGGTTTATAGTCTGGTGATTAGCAGAGTATTCATCCCATTAGGGATGGGGATGTAACTGACAAACTTGGAATGAATTTATGTAATGCATAGAAACTGCTCTTTTGTTTCAGTTGGATTTTGCCTATCTAAACTAAGGTCGATGTTTATAAAACTTCTTTCTTTACAATCATGGCCTCAGGTATTCCAGTCTGGCCTCAACCGACATTATAGCTAAATATGTTTAAAAAATTTAAATCCTCCATCCTTCATCTGAATGTAGGGGTGCACCATTACTCGTGGTCCATGTGGTGCTGAGGATGGAACTCAAGATTAGTGCATGCTAGACTAGCACTAAACCAGCTAAGCTATACTTCCACCCCGACATTGTTATACTTTGTTATAACATACTACAAAATAATCCCCAATTTAAGTTTTAAAGATAAATTCCTCTAGAGATAATGAGGCATGGGAATGGTAAATATTAAATGCAGATGTACAAAATGCTTAAGCAACATATGAACCCACATGAGAATTAACTATGATGAGCAAGAGAAACATTGATGCTGACAACCATGATGTTGATGATTTTGATAGTGGTGGTGGTGGTGATAATGACAATGGAAAATAATGATTCTCTTTTAATAGTTCTTATAAATACCATTATGCACAACCATTATAGTGTTGAAAATAAAGCACTGTGTATAGAATAAAGTCATGTAATATATTGTATGCTAAATAATCTCAAACTTAGCTACAAACAAGAAGATGTTAATTTTAAAGCAAACTTTAGACCAATGAAACTATGTTTAATTAATTCAATACTATACTGTTTGTTTATTTATAAGCCAGGTACTGGAGTTCAAACTCTCTGGCCTTCATGGGAAAGAGGGAAGAAATGAACATATAATCAGGAGAGCAACTGAAATCTTCCTTTAAAAATGATGGGGGAAATGGAGAGAGTTGGTGAGCTGCCTCACAAAATTTACAAGTTAGAAGTAGAAAAGCAACTCCCACAAATTGTTCTCAACTTCCATAGGTATATAACACACACAAACACATGAGAGAGAGAGAGAGAGAAAGAGAGAGAGAGAGAGAGAGAGAGAGAGAGAGACTTAGTGAATTAGTTAAAGATTGAGTTATGAATGAGGCATAAAGTTCTGACCAGCCAGATTGTCTATATAAACCTATATTTATCCACATCTTATTAGTTATAAAATCCTTTCCTGTTTTAAATAATTCTGAACATCTCATAAACATAAAACCGATTTTAGAGGCCACAAGCTGTAAGTTAGTAGATTGAATTACTCCCAACAGACTTGCTTATTTGGTACATTTTAAAACAAGAAGAATTTAGATTTAAAACAGGAAAAGAAACATAAAATTTCATATAGCTACATAGTTTAAGATAATGCAAACTCTGTTCATCCAGGACTTTTCTGCCTACAGGGCCATAATTAGCTGGACTGAAAGAGCTTCTGTCCTGTGTAGGAAAGCCTTGACCCACTTGAGCTTTCAAGGTCATGTACTCCCAAGTGGAAGGGCCTATAGCACTGTGCATTCCTCACATTCCTTCATCTTTCACTTAGCTTCTCCATGCCTTGGTTCTTAGGACTTCTGCCCTGAACTCCTGGCTTTTTTTTTTTTCTGCTGCATCTCAATACAACCAGGAGGTGTGGAAAAGATGATGTTGCTTAGGATCTAGTCCCTCAGCAGCACAACGGTTTTCAGATATTATCCCCCTTCTTTCTAGAGGCCTCACTGTCTGAGCACCTATGTTTCAAGTTCCCAGTACAGAGATTTGCAAAAACAGAATGAAATTAAACCAGCAGCACACACACACACACACACACACACACGAAAGAAAGAGAGAGAGGAGGAGTTAGAGAGATTATAAAGACAGAGGGGTCCCGACTTCCTTGCTCATCTTCTCCCTCCTTCCACTCCTCATTGGGACCTTGGGAGCTCAGTCAAGTGCTCCAGTGTGGGTCTCTGTCTCTATCTCCATCCATCACCAGATGAAGGTTCTATGGTGAAATGCAAGATATTCGTTAGTATTGCTATAGGATAGGGTCGTTTCAGGTTCCCTATCCTCATCTGCCCAAGGAACTAACTGGGGACATCGCCTTGGGCTCCTGGGAGCCACTCTAGGTTCAAGTCTCTTGCCAGCCCTAAGGTGGCTCCCTTAACTAAGAATTGTGCTTCCGTGCTCCCCTATCCAGCCTTCCTTTATCCCAATCATCCCTTTTCCCCAAGTTCCCCCCATCCTCCCCTTTTCACTTTTCTCTCCCCATCTCCCCTTACCCACAAACCACCCCACCCCCAAGATCCCAATTTTCTCCCTGGCAATTTTGTCTACTTCCCATAGGCAAGAGGATAACTATATGCTTTTCCTTGTGTTCACCTTTTTATTTAGCTTCTTTAGGTTCACCATTGTAGACTCCGTGACCCTTAATTATGGCTAGAAACCAATTATGAGTGAGTACATCCCATGTTCATCTTTTTGAGTCTGGGTTACCTCACTCAGGATAGTGTTTTCTATTTCCATCCATTTGCATGGAAAATTCGAGAAGTCCTTGTTTTTTACCGCAGCATAGTACTCTAATGTGTATATATTCCAAACTTTCTTCATCCATTCTTCCATTGAAGGACATCCAGGTTATTTCCAGGTTCTGGCTATTACAAATAATACTGCTATGAACATAGTTGAACAAACATTGTCATATGATCGGAGGGATGATGAGAAGCCAAGGACAATGGCACAGGGTTTTGATCCTATTTCATGTTCTGGCTTTGTGGGAGCTTAGCCAGTTTGGATGTTCACCTTCCTAGACATTGACTGAGGGGGGAGGACCTTGGACTTTCCACAGGGCAGGGAACCCTGACTACTCTTTGGACTGGAGAGGGAGGGGGAGAGGAGTGGGGGGAGGGGGAGAGGAGTGGGAGGGAAATGGGAGGCTGGGAGGAGGGGGAAACTTTTTTTTTCCTTTTCTCAATAAAAAAAAAGACAGAGGGGGAGAAGAGAGGGAGAGAAGGAGGAGGAAAAGGCTAAAAGGCTGCTGTTGCAATTATTAATTTATGTTTGATGGGAATCCACTGGGGAGAGTGCCTATCTGCTAGTGTTGGGCTTTATCTCTAGTAGGATATGGAGAATTAAATGATAAAATGACAGGATGCCTTCCCTCTTGCAATTCTTGGTAAAAATCCAGTGGGATGATTGCTGCTGAAAGAAATTGAAAACGTGGCCAAAATGTGCAGCCAGATTATTTGTAGTGTAAGATGCTCTGATTCCAGGAGAAGCACAGAAGTGACGCATGCATTGAAGTCTCAGGAGAATAACCATGAAGGTAACAGGAGCATGAAGCCTTAGCCCTCATCCTTCTAGTCGCTCATCAGTTATGAAAAAAACGGGTTAAACAAGCAATGTATTTTGAGACTATGCCGGAATTTCCCCAAACTGAAGATGTCTTCCCCTTCGCTGGAACCCAGCCCCTGAAAATACACTTCAGAGACACAGCTGAGGTAGCTTGAGGACAGTTGGGAGAGACATGTCAGATCTGCCGGCAGAAGGTAGAAAGAAAACTCTAGAGATGAATGTGTCAATCTAAGAAGGTCCGGTTTCTGCTTCGACGTGAGGAACACGTCATAAAGAACAAGGAAGCCAGACTCTAGAGCAGGGTTCCCCAGTCATTCACCAGGCGCAGCCTGTTTTATGTAAATAAACATTCAATGAAACCACCCCTAGCAATATTGCTCCTAGTGAGAATAATTACAAAAGGGCCCTGCAGTCTGTCAAAACAGCTCCAACAGATTTTTGTTCTTTCCCCTGTGCAGACTGAACAAGATGTGGAGCTCATGAAACCTTGATGTTATAATAGCTGATACGATCAGATACCATCTTAATATAACCATAACTATATTACTCAAAGGCCTTTCTATAGCCATATTCTCAAACTTCTATACAATTACATCATTTTTTTCTTCTTAATGTCTACCAAAGAATTAGTCAGTGATATTTAATCACTGAAAAGATCGTAATTAACCCAAATGCCCACTCAGTGGAACTTGCCACTGATCAAGGAGCCTTTTAGGCTTCTCGCAAACCTTATCTTGGAAAGCTGAAATAAGCAGATTAAATAAATTGGGCTTTCTTTCTTCAAAATATAATGTTGTAAGTTCAATTATAAAGTTTCTCAGAGTTCTAAACTAGGACACATATATATTCTGCTCTCTATTTTAAGAATACATAATCAGTTTTTGAAGATAAAAAAAATTCTTTCAGAGAGTAGTCCAAAACCAAATTTGGTAATAGCTTTAAATTTATTCAACACAAAGAACTATTTTAATGTGACTCTTCTTGTGCTTTTGAAAATAAAATAAAAGTATCTGTATTGCAAAGTGGATCAGTTACATATTCCTGTCCATAGTCAGTAAGTACCTCTCCTTTGGGATCATCTCAGGATTCACAGAATGAAGTGCTTGGAATAGATGTGTAAAGGGCATTTTTTAAAGCAGAGTCGAAGGTAGAAGAACTGTCTTTCTTGCCAGACCTGTAGCCATCATTTGGTGGGCAAGGCATCTGTTGTGTCACATGAGTGGAGTCATGAATGCACTCTCTAGGAGCACCACACAGTACTTTGAATATTTCAATGTCCTAAACATTGAATAGCCATTCATTGTGAACTGGAGAAGGCCTCCTCCTCTGCCTCACATTCTGTATGTATGGACTATATATCTTAGTAGGACAGCGGGGTGGTTTTAAAACAGGGCTATCCCATATATCTGTTCCTCTGCACAACCTGATTTCCTCTTCCAGCATAATACATTGCTCTTCTGCCTTGGGGTTCACAGCACACATATGTGTGTGTGTGTGTGTGTGTGTGTATACACACATACACAGGGGGGGCGCACAGCCTACATAAAGTTCTCCTCTTTATAAATGACCACTCATCAGGGTTTTCTCTTAAAGCAACAGAAAACAACCTAAGATAAATACATGATCTCATAATTAAATACGTTGTTTGATTCTGGGTATTGCTTATTCAAACAATTTTTATGCTCATCAAATGGACAACAATAAAGCCCCTCAATTTAGGAATCTCCATTTCAAATTCCATTTCAGTAAAGGACTAATTTAGTGTTCAGAGCTTACTACTAGAAATATCTGAATTGGATGTATGACAGATAAACAGTTTTTTGAGAGTTATGCGAAACAGAATTCTCTCTTTTTTCATATGTCTCTTATCTCCATACCAACACACACACATATACACATGGTTCAACTCTAAGCATATTGTATGGATAGCTTTTTATCATTCCTTTGAGTAAGGGCATGGATGTGTGTGTGTGTTTGTGTGTGTGTGTGTGTGTGTGTGTGCGCACTCGCGTGTGCTGTTTGTCTCAGCCCAATTGAAGTGGTAACGGCCTATGTCACTATTCTCTCCCTTTCCCCAGATTCATAAATATACTGAAAGGCTTTTAATGCAGTAGCTGCTTCTCAAAATTACTCCCACAAATGCAACCCTGGTTCGCTCCATTATTTCTTCCTTGAGGCATGCTTAATGCTGTCTGCAAAAAAAGCCTAACACATCAGATTTTAAGTCTTTCCAGATCATCGTCACTTCACAAATGCCACTCAGAGAAAACCCATTCTCATACAAATAAACTCCTTTCAAGCCTTCTTTAAACCACTGGCCCATATCTAGCTTCTAATTTATGTCTGATTCTACTTCACTTCTGCATGGCTTTCGTTGACTTCAGAGGAATGTTAGACATGTGCTAGAAAAGAATGAACCCTCTATCAGATGCTTCTCAGTTACTAAAAAATGAATCCCCACTCAGAACTGAGCATTGTAAAGGCACCTGTAAAGTCCTGATCATGAGAGTTCAAAGAACTTTGTATCTAATGTGCACATACACACAAACATAATTAAAAATAAAACAATAGGAAAGAGAAAGGACCTAATGGGAAGAAACAGGTCACCGGTTTCCAGTCTTTGAAAGTAGATGCTGTCCAAATACTGCAAAGGTGCCCTCTCTTAGAATCCATCCCTTCTTAGTATTACATCCTTTTCTGTGATGTCCCTACCTTACCCTCAGTCCCGAAAACAATGCATTCAGCCCTGGGCTGAAACAGAGAATCAAAATAACCCTTTTCTCTTTTGAGTTGATCCTCTCTTGAAGGTGTGTGGCAGTGGGAAGAAAAACAAAATAAAGCAAAATAACAACCAGAAAAACCATCAAGCAAGGCACAACAGATGACTTTGAAACCTAGCTCTTGCGTGGCCTTGTTTTCTTTCTAGATCAATGCTACCGAACAGTAAGCATCTCAATGCCATTCTATTTTACTTTTAACTCTTTTCAACTCTTGTCTATGATGTTTTGCCTGTTTCTTTTCTAGAATGATATTGGATGTTATTTATTTTGCAATTAATTAAATCAATTTGAGAAGTTAATTTCCTTTCGACAGAAGAGTTCAAGTGGAAGATGAGAGATTACTGATCCTTAATGTCTGTAAACACAAAATGCTATAAACATCTGCTTATCAGGAAAAAAAACAAAAACAAAAACAGTAACTATGGGTAGTGTTAGCCGAGCTAGAAAGAGACAGTTCTCTATAGCTTTTCTCCCATTAAAATTGCTATTACCATTTGTCTCGAGTATGTCCCATCAAAATCCATTGATTACTCTTTTTTTAAGGTTTTAATTTATTTTTAAAGCAATTTTGTCTCATTTTACATTCAAATCCCAGTTCCATCTCCCTGCCTTCCTCCTGCTTCCCCCACCTTTTACCCACCCTACCCCCACCCACTCTTCCCAAAGGGTAAAGCTTCCCATGGGGAGTCAACAAAATCTTGCAAAATCATTTTGAGTCAGGACCAAGGCACTCCCAACTTTACCTAAGCTGAGCAAGGTATCCTTCCAAAGAGAATTGGCTCCAAAAAGTCAGTTCAAGCAGTAGGGATACATCCTGGTCTCACTGCCAGTAGCCCTACAGAATGCCCCAGCCACACAACTGTCACCCACATTCAGAGGGTAAAACACTGCCTAGTTTGGGCCTATGCAGGTTCCCCCTGTCAGTCCAGAGTCAATGTGTTCCCACTAGCTCAACTCAGCTCTTTCTATAGGTATGCCCATCATGGTCTTGATCCCTTTGCTCATATTGTTGCCTCTCCCTCTCTTCAGCTGGATTCTAGGAGCTTGGGAGAGTGCTAGCTGTGGATCTCTGCATCTGTTTTCATCAATTTCTGATGAAGCTTAAAGGATGACAATTAAGGTCAATCAAATCATCAATTTGATTACAGGAGAAGGCCAATTCAGGCACCCTCTCCACCATTGCTTAGGGTCTTACCTGTAATTCTTGTGGATTCCTGGAAATTGCCTTAGTGCGAGGTTTATTGATCATTTATTGATAATGTCTTCCTCAATCAAGATATTTTTTGCTTCGTGGCTCTTCTCTGTTCTTCTCTCATCTTGGCCATCCCTTTCCCTCACGTTCTCCTCTCCTCTTCCCTTCTTCCCTTGACGAATTATTCTTGAGAAGAACATTCAGAGCATCCCAACATTTTAGGCTTGCATCACTCCTAGACTTTGGAATCAGCTAAATCATTATGCTGCCCATTTTCCTCCCCATCACTTCTCTCTACTTCCCTTCTTCCCATTCCTCCAGTTAGAGATCCCTGTTATTGCAAACACAGTGGCCCTATGCTCTGTAACCAGCAGTAGATATTTCACTCATAATTTGCTTCTGATGCTATGCATTGGGTAACAGCAATTAATACAGCCCCTTTGTGGTCTCTAAAATGAGTGCAGCAAAAAACAAAACTAACTCATGTTTTTGAGTGTTTTACGTCTTTTCTATGCTGGTATTTTGCATTTGTTACTTTATTACAGTAAATTAACAGCTACTTCATGGAATAGTGTTATTTTTATTTTTCAGATGAAAACTTACAGGAAGGAGAGGGAATTTTACCCAACATTATATTGAAGGAAATTAGTATAAGTCAAAATTCTTGTTCTCTATGAACTCAACCCATTTATCTAGAGAATAACATGGTAAATGAACTTGAAAATGGCCTTGATAACAGAGTTGAGTCTGTTTCAGAGAGGAACTTTACTATCTGGCATAATTCTAAAAACAATGTTAAAGATATCAAATTATTCTAGAACTAATGTATTGCTCTTCATTTTCTCAGCATGTGAACCAAAAACCCCTTGTAATTTCCCATGAATTTCTATTCACAATGAAATTACTCTGCCAAAGGTGACACAAAAGAAATAACATCTAGTAAAAAGCATAATTAATGTGGCATTAAAGTAAGGCTTATACAGTTGCGGTAAGTGAATAGTGCCAGAAGTATTTTAATTAGTATTTGAATAATTTAAATAAATTCATAGCCAGATATTTCAGTAGAAAGCTGCTTTCTTCTAAACTTTAGTTATAGCTTAGTTAGCAAGTCAACAAAATCAGAACATCCTTCATTTTGACTTTCAAATGCACTTAATAGTAAGTGAAGTTTATTTATAAGACCAAATTAGAGCAATGCCCTTCTTAGGCTTTGTACAGCCTGATCTTGAAGCAAATGTTTTCAATAAAATAATAAAAATCCTCAAAATAGTATTGTATTGTGATGCAAATCTTCTAAGAGCAGACTAAGGAGTACAGCACAGCATGATGGCTTTTAGAATCATAAAGAAGATAAATGGGCAGAAACCAATGGAACACAATGAAGAAGAGAGGAGAAAGCTTCCTGAGGTTTACACAACTTCAAGTAGAAATTCTTGTTATCCACAGTGGTGGAAACACTGGATGATTATTTGGTGAGTCCCACAGTTGCATGATGCCCTTCATTTCCCATGGAGAGCGATTTTGTGAATTAGTTCAAGGCAGATATAGCAAGGCCCATCAAATGTCATTGCTAGGTTTATGTTTTAATACAGAGAACTTCATCTGAGTTTACTGAAACAAGAATTCTCTTCAACCTGAAAAAGCCAGCAATGATGGAGAATCCTGGTTATGTCTAGGGTCTAGCATTCTTATCCAAAGGCAGGAAGAAGCCACAGCCTCAGAGACACAAGGAAAGAAAATCTGCAAAAACCTGAATAGTCACAAAGCTTGAATTTTCCCATCAAAACCTACATGATGAAATTACATATGCCAAAATGTACCACCCCCCAGATTAAACATAGTGTAAGACACAATTAATATGACATTAAATAAGATTTTGACAGTAAAGAAAAGTGAATGTGGTGTGAGATTTCTTATTGTAAGAGGCTTGAATGTGTATCTTGGTGTAGAGTTATTATATTAAGATATGATAAATACCTGTATTTTGCAGTTGTTGCATGAGTAGAGACTTGTTATGTAGGAATAAAATTCAGGATGCTTGGGGAATAGTTCAGTCAGTAAAGTGTTTGATCTGAATTTAATTCCCCAAATCCCCTGTAAAAATTAGATACAATAGCATACATACTAGCTCAGTGGACAGAGGAAAAAGAAATACAAATCCCAGGTTATTATGCACCAGCTAGTCTGGTTGAAAAGGTGAGCTCTAGGCTTGGTGAGAGAACCTGTCTCAAAAGGTAAGTGGAGAGCAATAAATACACTGGATATTGGCCTCTGACTGCGCATTGATAAAACAGGTGTGTGTAGGCCTGCACACACTTTGCATACATCAAACACATTTTCTGATAACTTAAAACTTTAAATTAAACTTAAAACTTTAAATTAAAGGACAAATTTTAAAAAGAAAATATTTTGTGATTTCTAAGTACACAAATAAGTGGATCTCTAAATCTCTATCTGTTTCTTTTGCCATTCCTTGGGCTCCTGTTTGTTTTGTCTGATTCCAAAGTGTTAGGTTTTGTTTTATCATATTTTATTTTATTGTTATTCCTTTGAAGCCATTCATTTTCTAATTAGAGATGGAAAGGGAGGTGATCCAGAAGGGAAAAGAAGTGGGAAGAAACTGAGAGAAGTAGAGGGAGGGGATACTGTAATCAGGATTTAATAAATTAAAATATCTTTTTTCAGTAAAAAAGGAAAAATGCAAAATAGTTCGTGAATTATTAACTAAAAAGGAAACATCTTTTGCTCTAAGATTTGTGTTCTTCTGTATCTCAGGACCCATTATATTGTAGATATTTAGGGAAGGTCTACTCAATCAGAGAATGTTCTTTTAAAACAGAATTTGGAAAGAAGATCTCAAAAGGAATGATACAAAAGTTCTAAGTTGTACCCAGCAGATCTCATTAATGTCACGGTAAGTCAAAGAATCAGTGACTAGGAGTGGATCAGCACATGAGCTTAACCCAATTTGCAGACCATGGTTTAAATTTCAAAGATTCCTGAATCACTCTTGGAATCATTTGATGGAGCATCAGCAAGTTGTAATTATTAAAAACAGGAAATATCTTACTTTTTGAAACTAAACTTATATCTACTCAATGTATTAGAAAATATGTAACACTTTCTAAAAACAATTGCTTTCGTCACTCAGAGATAGACACTGATGGTCAATTCACTTAAAATATAAATTTCTTTTTTTTTTTTTCGAGACAGGGTTTCTCTGTGGTTTTGGAGCCTGTCCTGGAACTAGCTCTTGTAGACCAGGCTGGTCTCGAACTCACAGAGATCCGCCTGTCTCTGCCTCCCAAATGCTGGGATTAAAGGCATGCGCAACCACTGCCCAGCTAAAATATAAAATATTTTAAAACATTGCTGAGACTGAGTTTTGAGACTGTGATGTACTATTGAAGCTTTTGAAGTTGAACTTAATACATATTTTGCTTTATGATATGGCTATACATCTTTAGGGGCCTGGGAGTGGAATGTGATATTTTGTAAGAAAATGACCCCAAAAGGGATTGGCACTATTCAGAGGTACATGAAGTGTGTCACTGTTTGAGTAGGCTTTATGTTCCATTTTGTTCAAGGTTCACTCAGTGTGACTGTTAGTAGACTTCCTGTTACCTGCAAGATGTAGAACTTAGCTATTTCTCCAGTACCATGTCTTCCGGCACACCATGATCCTTGTCACAATAACGAACAGAACCTCTAAAATTGTAAGGGAGCCACTCCAATGTCACAAATAAAGGCATGGAGACTTCTTAATTATGAAATCTTGGCCATCAACTTAGGCTGGTCCCACTACCTATTTATAACTTAAACTTATATTAAACTATGTTCTGCCTTATGACATTATCTCATCTCTATATTGCCCATCCTGTTTCCTCCATTTCTGGTGGGTGACTCTACCTCTCTTGTTCTCAGACTCCTCTCTGTCCTGAGAAGTCCTGTCTAACTTCTTTCTTTCTATCTATTGACCGATCAGCATTTTATTACACCAGTCACAGCAAGTATATTTTCACAGAGTCTTTGTTTTTGTACATTAGCATTTAAAAAATTGAAAGTCAACAAAACACTATACAGGAATCAGACACCGTGTATAAGTCCCATCTTTATGTCGCTTTTTCCTTTTATATTAATTTACTCTCTCTTTAAAGACTTCACTTTATTATTTTAAACTATTTTTATATGACTGACTCTGACTATACCCGTTCTCTCTCTCTCTCTGTCTCTGTCTCTCTCTCTCTTTTCCTTATAGACATATGTCTATTTAAACATATTCTTTTTGTTTTTTTTTTAATTTTTTTTTATTTTTACTTAATAATTTCCATTTCTTCCCCCATTCCCCTCTCCACATCCTCTTCCCCCTCCCTCTCCAGTCCAAAGAGCAGTCAGGGTTCCACTGTCCTGTGGAAAGTCCAAGGTCCTCCCTGTGCATCCAGGTCTCCGAAGGTGAGCATCCAAACAGACTAGGCTCCCAATTTAAACATTTTCTGTATTTATTTATTCATTTATTTATTTATTTATTTATCTATTTATTTATTTATTTATTTTAGAACATGAAATCTTTTTTTTCTTTTTTTTACATTTATTTTTTTATTGAAAAAAAATTTCCACCGCTTCCC